>NC_055966.1:6989836-7087336 GCF_018492685.1 Alosa sapidissima
GAGTTCAAAGGTCGTTACTCATCGGTGATCACAACCAGCGCAATTAATCAGTTAGGACAGGGGAAGTATACTTATGCAGACACAGATCTGTGCAATGCAATACATTTGCATGAATGTCTCCAAAGTATAATAATAATAATAATAATAATAATAATAACTTAGCTTTATTTAGTGCCTTTCAATCTCATTGTATACTCATTTTTGCTGTTGCAGACTCATCTGCATGAATTGACACGCACAAGTCTGATACATTTTAATTCTGCAGATGAGGACATTTGAACTGCGCATACCATGCACAGACCACACACACACACACACACACACACACACACACACAGACACACATATACACACCTCCCACGCTTGGGCTGCAAGCTACATATTGCTGCACCATCCTCCAAACTACACCACCTCCTCCCATTTTCTGCCCCCTCCAAAACCTGACACGTTCTCACTCACTCGACTAATGACCTTAAAGCACCTTCACTTGTTTTGTCAAAGGAGAGCACCCCAGTCCCGGAGTCACCCACACACACCACATCGCACCACGCCACACCGTGCCACACCACGCTGATTACAGCTAAGCCACCAACCAGCCGACCCAGGCAAGTGGTATGAATGGAAAAGACTTAAGTCACAGAGAGAGAAAGAGTGAGTGAGAGAGAGAGAGAGAGAGAAACAGAGAGGAGCAGAGAGGGACAGGGAGAGAGAGGGGGGGGGGAAATCCTTGAAAGATTTAACTGTGCCGGATCTCAGTCACTGACGTCTTTAAATCTGAGGGTCTGCTTAATGAGTCTAATCCCATGGAAGGGTGAAAACCCCCCTACCCCCCCATAACCCCCTGAGCCAGTTAGTCGGCACACTTGCCCTCTCCACACATCCCCTCCCCCTTACCCAGTGTCCACTAGTCAGACCAGCTGATGGGCTGCCTCAGAAGTCCTCAGAAAAGCCTCTGTCATGGCCCTGGTCAGGGCAACAGAAGGGTGAGGATGGGGGCAGCAGGGATTGGAAATGTGTGTGTGTGTGTGTGTGTGTGTGTGTGTGTGTGTGTGTGTGTGTGTGTGTGTGTGTGTGTAAGAAGGGGGGTGGGGTAGAGACGGGGGTGAAAGAGAGGGCGTCGAGACGGCGCTGCATTTGAACTTAACCTCGCGGTGCCCCTGGACGGACGTGGCAATTATCACCAGGGCTCAGCATCAAAAAGAACAGCGCAGCGTGAAGCTGCTCTAATTAGTCATATGAACGGAGGCACCGCCGGAGCGGCCACCGCATGCCTGCCTGCCTGCCTGCCTCCCTGCCCCGCAAAGCCCGGAGAGGGCCTGTCTGAGCCCAGGGCAGTGTACATGAGTCTGTGTGTGCGAGAGAGGGAGTCTATGTGTGAATGTGTGTGTGTGCGTGTGTGTGTGTGTGTGTGTGTGTGTGTGTGTGTGTGTGTGTGGGCTGTAGGGAAGAGGGGCAGAAAGAGAGAGTGAGTGAGTGAGTGGGTGGGGTGGGGTGGGGGGCATGTGGGGGTGTTTCACTGCTGAAAGAGGGCAGACCACCACTCGTCTGCTCTTAACAGTTTGGTGAGGCCAGAGCGAGGGGCCTGGCACCAGAATCTCAAGGTCATCTCTCAAACAGTGGCAACTTATCACACTTGTTCCAATCTGCCCGTTCGGCTGTTTCCATCTCAGGTTGCAATTAGCTGAACAGAGAGACGACACTGCGCTCCTTAATGCACCCCTGCTCAGCGCTGAGCTGGCCAAGCTTTGGCTGAATCACCACAGGACAGGAGATTATGTCTGCATCTCCATGCCATTATAGAACATGCTAAAAAATAAAAGCACATAAACACAAAGATATGTGCAAATCATTAAATCCAGCCTCATTTACTCTAAAGACAACGTTTTAATAAGATGTAGATGTAGATGATTGTGGGAAATGTTAGAGAGACCCCCCCACCCCCATCAAAATGTTTTACTTTTTCTCTCATTTAAGGGTTACGGATTAGGTCAGACATCCCTAACACTTCTGACACTGAAAGTCTTTTCCATAAAACTTCACATCTGTTGAATACATCATACATTTAGCATTGGTAAGGTCGGTGCACCAACAACTTGCCAAGAATCTTCATTCACAAACGCACACACAACCCTTCGAATATTTCCTTGCAGACAAAAACGCTATTTCGATTTAGATAAAAGTCAGCAAAATGACAAGGAGACATACATTTATAATGCCTATAACGCTGTTTGTTTTTATATCTTTCACACTCCCACTGCTATATCAGTCTTGATTTTTCTTATAATTTCTTATCACACTTATCATTTCATGTAACTGTATGGTCGCCAATAATTTAGGCTATTTGGTTGATTAGATTACTGTATCATATATACTTCGCAACGTTAAAGCTGTAATTTTATTTTGAAGGTATGTATTGAATAACCTAGGCAGTTATCATCTCTCTGTCTAGAATGATCGAAAATAACAAACAGCCTGTATAATTTAGATAGATACTAGCCTATTCTGACATGTCAAAATCACACTTTCGATGCTTTGTAAATCTTCTTATGAGGCCTTCGGCGCAACAGTTTAACGCATCGCATATAGTCCATGCTAAGTTAATTTTTTTTTTCTTTTCTGAATTTCAACGACTGGCACTTAAAATCCTGAGATTGATATTTGTCACACTAATTGCATTTACATGACACTTCGCAAATGATGAGACATCAACCAACACATGGCAAAGGCTAAAGCAGTGTTTTTTGCCGAGTGTTTGCCTAAAGCCGGTGACAATGACCTCTGTGTTTTTGTTAAGGCCCACTATGTCTTTAAGAAGCCCTCGGCCGGCCGGCATACCAGCCCCCAATGTGTGAATAATATTCAGTAAGGAGTTACGCTAAGTGGGAAAGCTTTTAGCACATTATCCACTGGCAATTGCAAGGTAATCTAATTTGTCAACCCAGGTCCCCTTATAATATATCTGCAGCATTGGATTTGCATTTGGGAGGCGCCTAATAGGTTTAAGACCCTGTGGATGTGGGGTTCTTGTGTATATATGCGTCCATCTACCCAGAGTGAGTGACATTGAGGATGAGAGGTGATTCCTCAAGCGAGAAAAACACAGGAGTCAGCGCTTTTCAAATATATATTTATATCCCCACCACAGTGGGTTGTGCAGCAGCAAGTGCGACACCAAGTCGCTTCAATTGGATATGGGCAAGGGCTCTGCTCTGACAAATCAACAAGACGGTCGAAGACGTGTGCGTGTCAGAGAGAAGGGTCAATGAATAAGTGAAACAATGACAGACATTTTTGGAAGCCAACTTTATCAGCCAAAACCTGTTCTGCGGTCACGACAACACTCCTAAGAGAAATTATCTTCACTTTAAAAAATGTGAATAAAGAAAACAGTAGCTTAGGCTTGAATCTAAAGTCCATTCTATGCATTTGCGTTTTAATCGTCCCGGATTTATATGAGAGCATTTCAGGGCATTATTTATGCAACTGATAACCTCATAAAAGCTGGACTTGCTGATTAGGTCAACTGTGTGGCAACGCTAATAGCCTGAAAGGCACGTGCTCCTTTGGCAGGAAAGAGTGGGAAAATGCGCTAGCGCTCGAGAAGGCTTGAGGTGGCGTCTAGACAGGATTTGCGCTCTTGTCCAGTTCAAAAGGACAAAGAAAAATTAGCAAAGAAGATAAACGATATAGAGGCAATGTCACGTGTGACGTGAGCTTTAGCTAGCTATGGCCTAAATAACAATAACAATAACGATAATAATAATAATAATAATAATAGTAGTAGTAGTAGTAATAATAAAAATGGGCTAATAATAATACCCCAATATAATATTATAGAATATAGTAGCCTATATTAGTAGCCTAATATTTAACATAATAATAACAAAGTTAATTAAATAACAATGATCAACAATAACCATGCAGTTCATATGTTCTATATTTTACGCAGCAAGCCCTATAAATGGATACCACTATGGGTTGTTACTTTAGCTTTCATCTTCTTCTTCAAGCTTCAGATATAGTGGCGTACAGTGATTTTACATTAGGCAACTCAAAGCTTTCATAGGCTACGTTTAAATATATTTATTCATAAATGTATAAAAGTGTGTTTGATAGAGTATCCAAATGATTTTACCTAAAGATAAACGATCAGACACGTTTCTCATAAAGCCCTATCTGAGTTAGGCCTAAATGTGGGTTGTGCAAACTGAACTGTTCTAATTTTCTTGCCTCGTTTTTATCAAACCATGTCATGCGTTTCCAACCATCAGGCAGGTGTTTAAGTGTCAAACTGCGGATTCTCCATTTTGACGGATTTTTTAATGGGCAGGAAAGCTGTTTTTGAAGGAGTGTTCTGTTGAGGTTCAACTCACAGGACATTGGGCAGCAGTGACGTCGACAGCGAAACAACTATTGGCTGATTGCTGCACCACTGAAAGGGGGCTGAAAATTAAGTGGAGTGCGAGTGTCCAGCGGACGCAATGAGGATCTTGTCTCAGACCGACCAACATAAGGGTTCTTGTCAAGGGTATCGCGCTATGTCTCCGCCGATTTGGTTTCAACTTACACCAGCGCTTTAATTTGTTCGTGTTATCCAGATTCCACTGTACATTAGATGTGTCTTTAGCAACTGGTGGTACAATTGAAACCAGTTGTGCCTTCCTTAGATGATCCATTGTCTACTGACAATCCACCGGAAAGGGTATTTACGCGTTAGAACGCAAGAACAATCTTACCGCCATGGAGTACACAGCCTCACCGAAGCCGCAGCTCTCCTCTCGGGCAAATGCGTTCTCCATAGCCGCTTTAATGTCCAGCGGGAAAACTAAAGACAAGGAAGCGGAGGAAAACACAATCAAACCACTGGGTAAGTTAAGAAACTCTTAAAAACAGAATGTAATAGGACAGCTCATGAAAATTACAAGTCATATTCAGATTGTTGTCACGTTTTATTTGTGGCTACATGTGGGAGCAAGTAATCTGTGAACCACAGCTATAATTCACATGAACATTTTACCACGCATATAAATGGGTTATGTAAACGAAAGACATGACCCTAAGCAAAGCGCATCTTAATACAATTTCTGAAATAACATGTAATTGTAAAACTGCAGCTCAAGGCCTGGACTCCCTGGAGGCTAGCGCTTTTTACACACGCAACAGTCAACATGTTTGCGATAGCCTATGTTCTCGCTCTCTCTCTCTCTCTCTCTCTCTCTCTCTGGAAAATGAGACCTCTCTGTTTGCTGATTTGAATTATGCATTAAAATACCTCGGTAAAGGATAAATTGAATCCTAAGTTGTGCGTCATTCTATCCAAATGGATTCCAGCATATTGAAACCAAACCTTTCTCTGCTTGGTTCCAATAAATGACAGTAGCCTTCTATTATTTATACAATAAAATTGACAAGATTTCTATCGGTATAGCCTACTGTCACTTTTTGAATTTGGGATGCTACAACATTATTATAACACAGTGGTCCAAAGTGAAGCACAGAAAGGCCTATTACATGCAATACAATACAGACGCATTCTTTTTCAGGAGCATTATATTTTCAGGAGTGCAAAAGCCTTTAGAAATGTATCGTAATAGCATGTCCATATAGTTTTAAAGAACGGTTAAAATGTTACGTTTATAAAAAGCAACATTAAATGTAGGCCACCGTTGACTGTAAACATATTGTGACAGACAGTGAGCACGGAGCAGATTAATGATAATGTGGGCCTGACATAAAACAGGCCTGTAGGCTACGTGTCGCAAAACAGCAAATTATAAGTTGACTTATTTCGGACTTCAACTGTCTCAGTGATGACTTTGGAGGGTCGGACCGAATTAGTTGAGGTGTGTCATATACAGTATCTTCTCCATTTTTAGAACAATTTGTGGAGAAGTCCTCTTGCAACCAGAGCTTGGGGGAGATGCCCTCCCTGGAGTCTCACGGCGAGTTCAACAGCCCGGCTCCGGCGGTGTGCACCGAACCCCTCATTCCCACCACTCCCGGTGTGCCGAGTGAGGAGATGGCCAAAATTTCCTGCAGCCTGGAAACCAAAGAGCTCTGGGATAAATTTCATGACCTCGGTACGGAAATGATCATCACCAAATCTGGAAGGTGAGCGTAATGGTATACCACCTGTAAGGCCTATCGAAGGCTACAACATACGACAAAAGCCTATTTTGAAAGCCACACGCAAACTTTGACGCCAACTTTGTCATTCTGGGCGCAGCATGATTTCGAATGATATGGATGGTCCTTTAAATATAAACCTTCTGTGTAAACATAGCCTAATCATTTATGCTATGTGTCATACAGGTGAAGAGGTTTAAAACCAGCTTTTTCCTGCACAAAATATTTTACGCATTTAATTACGCACAGACATTATCACGAACATTGTTATGATGTTATGCACCAAGTCGATGTGCAATATCATTTAATAGCTTATTTTAAGATAGGTTATATGGCACATATCATGCAGGCTTACTGTTAGGCTAGCACCACCATCATTTTAAACTGAAAAATTAGTTAGGTCTACATGACATCTGCTGAACTTGGATAGCCTAGGCCTACTAAATAGTCAAGTAGCTTCGTCTATGATCTAACACCACCATCACGGAATAGGGCCGGGAAGACAGGAGTTCTACGAAAATATAGTTATTTATGATTCATTGTCGTTTTTAACTAACGTTTTTATCACCCGGCCTCCTCCCTCTTGCAGAAGAATGTTTCCAACTATCCGCGTGTCTTTTTCTGGAGTCGACCCTGACGCCAAATACATTGTGTTGATGGACATTGTTCCAGTGGACAACAAAAGATATCGCTATGCCTACCACCGGTCATCGTGGCTCGTGGCCGGGAAAGCTGACCCCCCCTTGCCAGCAAGGTGAGTTGAATTTGCGCCATCCCCTTCACCGATAATTCATTCCCCTGTTGTTACGACCGAAAATAATGTTTCAACTACGTTAGTTCTACTATTTTAACCCAGAAACGATATAGCTTTATTTTAATTAAAATAAATAACTTATGTAGCCTAAATGATTAGAGAAAAATGTGATTCCAAATGTCTACATTTAGCCTAGTCTTTGAAAAAAAAAAAAACAATAGTCCATATTAGTAATAACATATCTTATGGCCTACCCAATTATGTAAGCTTTATTTTAATTAAGTAATTTGCATTACATTTGATGGTTTCGCAGGTTGTATGTCCATCCAGACTCTCCTTTTACTGGGGAACAGTTACTGAAACAGATGGTATCCTTCGAAAAAGTCAAACTCACCAATAACGAACTGGACCAACACGGACATGTATGTACAATACTATTTATTGATAAAGGCCTATATTTATTCATTAAGTCATTCGTTTTCTTTTGACTTCAGCTTATTATGCGTAACAGATCAGCCAATGACATGTAGGCTAAAACTATGCATGTCATTTTGGAAGTCGGGCAAATAACGGGGCTTTCGACATAACAGCGCAAATGTTCCGTCTGCAAAAAAGAGCTTAAACATACAGCCTTATTATGTATTCTTAATAATACAGCATATTTTCCCTATGGTTTTTTCGCATTGTCCTATGTGTCTCCTTATATGTTAAAATGTAACCTAGTCTATTTTAACGAATTTATTCACAAAAACGCTTTAAAAATGGGCAGGTTTTTAAAAACACAAATGGATAGTAAGGATACATAGTAAATGTAATTGCACAGAAAATATCGACAGATTAGCCTATTATCGTATTTGGCCTATTATACAGTTATTATCATTAATTTAAAACAAAAGTGTTCGGCACGTTTGAAATAGTAGGCTACAATGCATGCAATGGTCCATTGAAAAAGACATGCATAGTTTTGCTAACCAATTATCAATATTTTTAGAGTGCAATAAAACGAAACTAAATTGATTGAACAATTTACAAAATCAGTGTGATATAATTGTGATATTTTTATTGACACACTAATGTAGGGGATAGACAGAGAATAAAACCTTTCCACAGTAGGCTACTGTATATTTATTCTTCAGGATAGGCATTTGGAAATACAATTTAGAATACACAAACTGAAAAGAAAATATTTAGAAAATTCTTATCTGTGTTTGGAAGATTTGAGGTCCTTGTTTTATTATAGCTGATGCTGATGTTAATATATACTCTGCCGGTTGTCTACAATACTGACTTTTCAGACTCATTAATAACTTGATCTGTTATACAAGTGACTGATTGTTTATTAATCTTTTTTTCCTGGAGGAGTACAGCAAAGAATTTGATTTAATCAGAGACCTACGCACAAATCCTAGTACATGAAAGGTCTAAATATGCTCCGTATTTTAAATGGAAAAAAATAACAATATTAAAGGAAGAATAATATTACAATAAATTGAATGTGCAGAATGGGAAACACTGAGGGTTAGGACATTGTTATGATATAATTATATTACACAGTTATAATACATTTTTGGTTTGATTTTAATTTCGAAATAAAATGTATTTATTTCTGTCATTCTCACATTCACCAAAACTCAAAATTATAGTGGATGTGAATTAGTTTCCTGTTATACACTGCTATGTCATATTACGTTTTGACATTTTTGAAGAAAACATATTTTTGCCATTTTTTGTAACCATGTCTTTGAAAAGGTTTATTTCTGTCAAAACCACAACTTTATTAATTATTATTGCATATTGGGACCACACACAAATAGCTATTGATTCAGAGGGAGCTTCAGATTATCATATTTGAATATTTAGTTGGTATGTATAGTGATGTCTTGGTGTTGTAAAATATTTTTTTCGTACTCCTTTGCAGATTATTCTGAACTCCATGCACAAGTACCAGCCGAGGGTCCACATCATCAAGAAGAAGGACCACACCGCCTCATTGCTCAATCTCAAGTCCGAGGAGTTCCGCACCTTCATCTTCACAGAGACAGTCTTCACGGCCGTCACCGCCTACCAGAACCAGCTGGTGAGTTCAAAGGTCACAGCATCTGAGGTCAGCAAGGAAATAAAGACCATTAAGTGGTATATTTTCATAACAAAATATTGAAAAGAAAAAGGAAAAGCTCTTTAGTGAACTCTTGTCCTATTGTCCCAAAGGGCTGAAATGTTGTCATTCAAACAGGGTAATCCATTGGTGGCATTGAGGCTTTCTGACTTTGATGGTTTATTATTCAGTAATTTAAGAATTAAGATCATCTAAATTTTCTTTGAAATATTATTTTTTGAACTGGCATTCCACGAATGAAAGAGACGTCTTGTTAGTGACAGTATAGCAAATTACTTTCATCCAATTCCTGTCTTGGAAAGCTTGGCAATCCTTCTATTTTTTTTAATGCCGCACATAGCTGACAGTAAATGTCTGTGTGCATCTTATCGTAAGTTTTGAAAGCTGTACACAGAATGGTTGAGGAGCATTGCGTGTGTTTATGGTCATTCTGTGTGTTGGGATGGAGTAGGCATGCGAGTGGGCTTTTGACGCAGCATCCCAGAGGCCAACAGTGGCCCAGATTTGTTTAGTCTACATGAGGCGTTATGATGTGATAGAGGGGTAGAAGAAAAGGGAGTTGGAGGGGGCAGAGAGTGATAGAGGGACAGAGGCACACACACAGAGGAGGAGTGTTGTACACATACCAGTATATGTGCATACATATGAGTGACTGATTATGTGTCTGTGTGTGTGTGTGTGTGTGTGCATGTGTGCATGTGTATGTTTGAATTTGTGTGTGTGTGTGTGTGTGTGTGTGTGTGTGTGTGTGTGTGTGTGTGTGTGAATGAGAAAGAGAGCGAGAAAAAGAGAGAGTAGGAGAGATAGAAAGAATGAGTTTTAATCTTGTTGTTGGCATCCTGCTCCACAGATAACCAAGCTAAAGATTGACAGCAACCCGTTTGCCAAAGGCTTCCGAGACTCCTCCAGACTCACGGACATTGAGAGGTACTAAGAATTCTCTGTTCTCTTTAATGTGTGTTTGTTTCTGACCCAGATCCGATAAGAAAGCGAGAGTGTTGGGCAGGCGGGGATGACATCTGCACTACAGTAGTGTGTGTGGGTGGTTGTGTGTGTCTAACCGGCTGGCGTGCCAAGCTTTCGGGTGTAGGAAAATATCTGCGCTACAGTGGAAAGACAGACAGCGAGAGAGAGAGAGAGAATGTGTGTGTGTGTGTGTGTGTGTGTATGTGTGTGTATGCCAGTACCTTTTCACATATTCAGTACTTAAATGCATTTATACAACCCACTTCCAACCTGACAACCAAAAGACCACCAAAAAAAAAAGAAATTACCCCCCCCCCCCCACACACACACACTCCCTCTCTCACTCTTCCTGTTTTTTGGGAAGGCTGTGAATTAGATGTGATCAATTGATCTTTGGGGAGCTGCAGAAATCGCATTAGTCTGGAGTCGGCCGCTGCACTAAAACATGGCATAATTCGATTGGCTGCTGTGACTGATTGAAACCAGCCACCCACGTAGCAGGGCCGGCAGGAGCTGCGAGGGCCCTCTCCCCTCCACGCCAGCGCGCCGCTGATAAAAACACACATATTTGTATTGCACCGCTGACAGATATTGCACTTTCCTAACCTAATTGGGGGGCCGTAATGTGGACGCATGGGCCCTTGTGATGCAGGGGACTCTTAGGCCTGTGCTGCCCTCTCCCATACATGGAGGGGGGCTGCCTAAGGAGAGGCTAATCGAACGTGAACTAATGTACTTACAGATCAAAAAAGGAACAAGGGCAGTGTGTGTGTGTGTGTGTTTGGTGGTGTGTGTGATTTTTTTCTCTGAAAACCCTCCCTTTCAAGTATTGTTTGTGGGTGCTAAAAGATCCTTTTTTGTGTGTCTGTTTATGCTATTTTTGTTACATGACATGTCGTGAGCTGTGTGTTGTGGTGTAGTGTAGAATCTCTCCAGTACGACTGTGTGAACATGTGTGTAAAAAAATGTGTGTAAAAAAGCAGAAATTACTCACGATACAGATGTGACTAAATGTTGATGTTTGCCGTTTGTGTGTGGGGGGTGAGGTCATTGCAATTTCTGATTATCGGCAAAAGAGACATATTCCACTGTGTCCCTTTTTATCCTAAAGTGGCTTAGTGGTCAGTACACAGCCCTTGCAGCTTACTGCTAGGGGCATGAATCACCAATGCCATCCATTGTATCCAGCATTACTTTGGGTGAAAGCACCTATAGCTTTTTGTGTGCATTTTATTTTCTGTGAAAGTAGAGATATATCTTGGGCTCGTCTCTTGGGTTTTGATGCAGGGAAAGTGTTGAGAATTTGATCCATAAGCACTCATACGCCCGGTCACCCATCAGGACATACGCAGGCGAGGAGGAGGGCATCGGCGAGGACGGACTCTCCGCACACGGCAGGGGTAAGGCCCTCTCTCTCTGTTTCCTTAGAAAGATTACCAAAGGCGCAGTGAATTTCATACATTAATACTACTGGCCGTATAACTGCTATTCCCCTATTACCACTACTGTTACTACAAGTATTAAATAATAAAAAAAAAAAAAAAAAAAAAAAAAATAATAATATACTTATAAATAATGATAATAATTATTATATATATTTTTTATTATATTGTAATAAACCTTTCTAAATAATGCCCTTTGTACTGCAAAATGATTTTAGTACACAAAACGTTTGCTGTGAGGAATGTGTTTATGCTGTAATGTACCTTGTCCCACAGGCTCAGCCTTCACTGCCTCAGACAACCTCTCTCTGAGCTCCTGGGTCACCACCACCTCGGGCTTCTCCGGCTTCCAGCACCCCCAGTCCCTCTCGGCCATCAGCTCCAGCACGGCCTCCCTGGGCAGCCCCCTGCCCCACCCCATCCAGGGCTCCCTACCCCCCTACAGCCGCCTGGGGGTGCCCCTCACGCCCTCGGCCCTGGCCGGCTCCATGCAGGGCAGTGGGCCCACCTTCCCCTCCTTCCACATGCCCCGCTACCACCACTACTTCCAGCAGGGCCCGTACGCCGCCATCCAGGGACTGCGACACTCCTCCACCGTCATGACGCCGTTCGTATGACTGCCGTGATTGGCAGAGGGGATTGATGGGATTGCTGATGCGTGTGGCCCTGTGATCTTCTCTCTTTATATCTCGTGTGTACTCTCCGGTGCATAATCGCTGGTGTGTACACACACACACACACACACACACACACACACACACACACACACACACATACAAGTGCACATACAAAGACAAACATAAACACACGCAAGAATACACACACAAACTTCACATAGACACACCCACACTGATAAAACAAAACAAAAAACAAGGATATCATGTATCATGTTTAATAAGTCCTCCTTGTAAATAGTGTGAGTATAAACTTTAGAAGAAACGGACTACTCAATGACGCGGAACTGCTGCAGCAGTACTCAGCACAGTTGGAGCACGGCGAGAGAGACTTTAACAGACTTGAGGATTGTGGATTTTAACGAGACTTGAGGAACACACACAGTGCTCTTCCCAAAGGGGACCTTGCTAGCAAAACCAACAGAAGCGTTTCTGTCTGGCCCTTCTTCTGGCCACTCAGCTAAGGTGAGACAGCAAATGATTGACAGCTGCTCATGATGACTTACTTGTGTGTCCTGCTCTGTCTCCTCCTTCTCCCTCTATTTGTCCATCTCCGCCCCCCCCCCCCCTCCGGAATGCATGGAATGGACTGACGACCCTGAAAGATGCAGAGTAGATGACATGAACAGGGCTCATCACCACCCTGCAACACATGTGAACTTTCAACAGACTGTGATGCACTAAAGCGCTGTTCACTAAAGCCCTGTCCACTTAAACCAACAGGGGCGGCGCTCTGGACTGTCCAGTCATACTGACCACCCCCTGTGTCCTCTTCCTCAGCAAGGAAAAGTGCTACCTCTATGTCAGACTTACAAATATTTAATGCCTGCCACTGAAAAAAAAGGTCATTAACTCCTTGTTGTTTTGAACTCATTTATGGTGCAGAATGATACTCTGAGACTAAGTGACGGTGCTGTTCGGCTTGAGGGCTGGAAGGCGTTTCACATCCCCCATGTCTGGTTTTTAAACCCACTTTTCCATTTGTACAAAATATCCCATCAATCACTGCAATTTGTGATGAAGTTGCAAGCAGCTGATATGAAGAAGCACATCATGCTGGTTTGAACTTGGATGGATGATGCAATGCAATGAGTCTAGTTTGTCTATTCAGTGTGTTTTATAGGGGAAATACGAAAGGTTTTGATTGACAGAGCTGTCCATGCTTTCATTTCATTTCAACATTGCAGCAAAGTGGAAACAAAGTGTTTATAATTAATATATTTAGTTGATGCTTGCTCCTTTCTCCCTTGTAATCAACATGTTTTGGTCCTAGGGCTGCAGACCATCTTCTATGTTCTAGTGGGCTTCCACTCTCCCCCTTATTCTCACCTACTGATACTTCTTGTGCGTTCCATTTGAAAGCAGCATACTTAACAATAGCGCAATTCACTTTCCATGGGCAGTGTTAGTGTTTGTTATGGGTTGCCTATAGGTTTGTAATGAAGTCCCAAGCTTTCCCCACGCTTACTCTCTGGCTCTCTAATTCTCTCCATGGAGCTGATCTATTGTATCTCCAAGCAAGTATGTCAACAGTCTCCTTGGAGGAAGTCCACACCTGTAACTAATGGCCTCACAGTGCCCACTCCCTCCCTCTCTTACTCTCTCCCTCTCTTACACACTCTCTTCTCTCTCTTGCTCCTTCCGACACCGCAGGCAAGGGGAACCAGGCTACTTCATGGCTAAATGAGTTTCATTTGTGCCACCAGTGTCAGTGTATCAGCTGCTAATCATGGAACAGCACTCAAAATTGACATGTTTAAAACAGAGGATAATGTGTGTGTGTGTGTGTGTGTCGGTGAATGTAAACCATGAGTGGAGACGTGTAACTCTTCGGCCACGTTAGAGATGACCTAGTGATGAATCTTTGTTATTTATCCACGGAGGAGCTGCAGAATGCTAATTGCGGAAAATGTACTTGTTCATCAAATCATTTCTTTTATTTGACATCTACCATGCTATCTGTTTTGAATTAACTGGACTTGGGCAGAATATATTGAGAAATATATTTTTTTTCTGAGAAGATGCATTTGATGGGGAATTAAAAAACAAATACAGGATCAGTCTTCACTCTTCCCCCCAAGCTGTGACCTAAAAATGTGGCATAAATTGATGTGTTTTGAAGGGATTCTGGTAGTATCTGCATGGAAAGCCAACTCTTTGAAAATCTATGATGCCATTCTTGCTATAGTCTGTTGAATCTACAGTGGGTGCTCACAAAAAATTACAAATTTATTTCTGTCCAGGGGATGAAGTCCCTACTTGTATGATTATGGTCCTGGATGTCATGTAAAAAAGACATTGCAGACTTGGTAATAATGTCATCCATAATGGCACCGTACTTGCTGAAGGAGGAAAGGACTCTGTT
The DNA here is from genome assembly GCF_018492685.1 of Alosa sapidissima. Taxonomy (NCBI): domain Eukaryota; kingdom Metazoa; phylum Chordata; class Actinopteri; order Clupeiformes; family Clupeidae; genus Alosa; species Alosa sapidissima. The sequence continues at coordinate 7,004,280 of NC_055966.1, forward strand.
GCTTGCTGAAAGAAGACTTTGTACGCACAGTTATGAACGTCGATCTGCAGAGTGATTTCTCTGTTTTTTTGTTTGTTTGTTTGTCATTTTGTGTTTTTTAATGCTTGTATTATTGTATTATTTTCCATGTTCTGTGTAACCTAGACATACGGTAACATAACATCATTTGGATGATTTTTAAGTGCAATATATTTATTTCTGCTCTAAAATGATACGACATAATGTAATATTTCAAGCATTTAAAAATAGATGTTATTTGTAAACAATGACAAATATATACTCTATCACCCAAACAAAATGTATGCTCTGAGACTGTGATTTCCCAAATTTTGAAATCTGTGATCAACTATGATGCAATGTTCTGTCTAATGAAAATATTAATATGTTAAAGTTTAATAACATTTACCTTTTTCCAAAATAAGCCCTTGGTTTCATCTAGTGATATTGATGTATTTTTCACAACTGCTGTTTGGACATTTGATGTTGGCGAGTGATGCGGTTAGATTTACAACAAAAGGCATCTCTGGCAATTAAAATAACCAGATAAAAAATAATGGATAATAATTTAAAAGCACATTGAAAGGTCAAATAAAAAATAGGATCCTCCATTACCTGCTATAATAACCACCATCCACCAAGTTACATAACCAATTTCCATTTCCATGTGAAATATAAAAATGAACAAAAATATTTATGTGACAGACACTTAGATATTATCAGGGAGGACTTGAATACCGGGTAAAGTAGGTCCTGTTTTCAGTCCTGTGCATGACCATAGAAGCCTCAGGGCGCCCACTGAGTTGAAATGCACTTCCTTTAGGGGGCGGAACTGATATGTAGCCTACTGTCAATTATTGACTAATGTAATCCCATAGAGCCAACCCTGATCTCGGAACAGATCTATTGATTTGTGAATCACAGTGCATGAGACCTCCCAGAGCAGGGTTCATAAAACTCTCCTGATGATGAGGTCGACTCTCTCTTTGGAGCTATGCTAATGCTAATGCTTACGCTGCAGTCTTCATTAGTGCACAGACTTGGGCTGCATTTCACAACACAAGGCTACCTCATTATGCACTACTCCGGGGTCATGTGTATACAGCCTGAGTCATGCAAGGCAATGTTTCTGAACTGTAGCATATACAGGTGTATCTCAAAACAATTAGAATATAATGGAAAAGTCCATTGTTTTGACCCAATTATAGTCAATGGTTTTGACTTAATTACAGTACCCTCCAGAATTATTGGGACCTCTGCTAAAGTTGACTAAAAAGAGGAATATAAAATCATCTTTTGGAAATTGATCTTAATGCCTTAAAGTAAAAAAAATGAGGAAATATCCAACCTGTAAGGACACCAATTTTCTTTGTGAATGAATAATGTATCATAAATAAATAAATAAATAAATGTTCTTCCTTAAAATACAGGGGTCATAAGTGTTGGTACCCCTATGTTAAATTCCCATATTTTTATGCTCATTGAGCTCAATGCAAATCAAACCAGCTAATAGGCTAACTGAAATAAAACCATGCCAATCTCTAGGTATGGTGAAGGGTATGTGATGTGGGGCTATTTTAATTCCAAAGGCCAAGGGAACTTAATCAGGTTGCATAGTATCCTGGACCCATGAAATAACTGGCCTTTAAAAATAAAAAATCTGCCTGCCTCTATGGGAATTTAACAAAGGGGTGCCAATACTTATGACCCCTGTATATTAAGGAAGAATATTTATTTATTTATGATACATTATTCATTCACAAAGAAAATTGGTGTCCTTAAATGTTGGATATCTCCTCATTTTTTTTTACTTTAAGGCATTAGATAGATAGATAGATACTTTATTGATCCCCAAGGGGAAATTCAAGAGATTAAGATCAATTTCCAAAAGATGATTTTATATTCCTCTTTTTAGTCAACTTTAACAGAGGTGGCAATAATTCTGGAGGGTACTGTAGCTGATTAGTGCTCATCTCAGGTTGACAGTTCTGTATAATTTTTTTAATTGATTTTTAATTAGATGTAAACCATAGTCATCAAGATTAGAATAATCAAGATAAAGTCATAAAAAGGCTTGAAATATTTCACTTTTTGAAATAAATTATGGGAAAAATGACCTTTTCCATGACATTCTATTTTTTCAAGATGCACCTGTAGGCTTATATAAATAAAATATTTATAAATATTACAATTATTTCATAAAATGTAAAAGATACTGAAATACAAGGCTATATATCACAAGATGTATGGTATGGTGTGTATTTTAAAGGCATTAGCCAACAGAACGCCTAATGAGCACAACTTAATAGTTGGTAGCAGCCCTGAGTGCGCCCTCAGCATGAGTCTCCGCGGCGTCACTCTCACAGCCGCAGGCCCACCGGTGGATCAATAGCAGGGCGTTAGTCACCATTTCACCAGGAAGAAGGGAGCACTTCTATCCCCTGATAAAATCGGTAACATCCTTTTGAAAATAAATAAATAAACAAATAAATAACATCCACCGAGACGCTGATTGAATTAAAGGGATAGGCGAAGGGCAGTCTCGGGGCGGTGAGGTATGGTGAAATAAATTGAAAAGAGCAGTTCGCCAGAGAGTCCATTTGAGGGAATAACAGTGTAATTTACACAGTGAGTACTGCTAGATGAATCTAATGTCATTTCCATCAATTTTGCATCTCTTTTTTTGTCTGGTGGCCGTTTAAGCGTTTCGAGGAGACAGCAGGCGTGCATCACTATGTCAGAGGCCGCGGTTTGGACCTTGCTTGTTTATTGTGTGGCGGCCAGGCCTGAGAATAGCACACTTTCATCCCCTTCGCTGATAAAGAAACCAAGAAGAAAGGCTGCTTCTCTGGAGCACAGCGTCCTCACACTCAGACACTTGCAACCATCCATCACCATTACCACCACACAGTCGCACAAGACAACATGATCTTAACTTGCATGACTATTTTTCGGGATTTGCCATTCACAGCCAGGCAAATATAAATAAATAAATAAATAAATAGAAAGACAGAAATGTCAAGAAAGGCCAAGAATGTCTCCTGAATAGTCGCTTGAACTTGTGCACACTACATGGGCCACTCAGACCACGCCAGCCAACAGACATCACCATTTAGCATGGAAGCTACTAAAGTTCATTATGATGATGAGATTTTCAAAGAAGAAATGAAAGAACAAGGAGGACATTAATTGAAAATCTCTACCTCCGATAAGGGAGCCTCAGCTCTGAACTGAAGGAGACTAACTTGATTTGCTCAGTTACTTAAGAAGGCACCAAGTAAAATGAGGACCCAATAAAGGCTCCGTCATGCATAATTAATTGTGTTGTTGCAATGAACTAAACAGAATCCATCTTCATTTGATTAGAGGTTTCTGAGGACGCTGGAGTGCACTGCAGTCCTTTCCACCTATACACGTCTCCAACATCAGTAGGTCCAGTGGTGGGGTGCACTCATGCGTCTTATGTTTACATAAGGTATGATCACCTCCAAAGAGCAATCAGGTAGGCTATCTATAGTGGTTCTCTGGCTTGGTAGGTTCCATAACTTAAAAAAAAAAGGGGGGGGGGGATTTTCGTAATCCTGATATCTTATACACTTGTTCCATGCACAAAGAAGAGTTGTTTCTATTGTCATTTGAGATGAAAGGCCACCACTGCTATTATGATATCTGTCCACATGTGATGAAGGGCAGAGAAATGAAAAAGCCTCGGAGGCCTTATTTCAGATTTATGGCCGTGTTTTTTGACAGAGCAAGCTCTGCTTGCTGATAAATTATGCTTGTCCAAAGAGTTACATTTGAGATTTGTCTCTATGGTAATCAAAAAACAAACAAACAAAAACAATTCAAATCAGAGGGGTATTTCACAAAACCTAGATAAGGGATTAAGCTGGGATTTTTTGGTTATCCTGGATGAATTTAGCCTAGACTTGGTTTCACAAAAGAGATGGCACATAAGTTACCATGGGGATTTATTCTCTGCACCTAGCCTGGTCCCGACCAGGCTAACAGCCAAGCTAAGTTAATTCTAATGGTAGTTATGTTGTCTTATTGGTTCAGCTAGCTGTCATTCACATCAGACCTCCTAAAGGGCTTTATTCCATTTATAAACTATTTGCTAAATGTATTTGCTCGCAAAACAAAAAGGATTGTCTGCCTACTACCATATGGTTATTATTTTAATTGTGATAGCCTTATAATTATTAACATAGGACTAGGTACTCATTGTTTGCTTATTTTATTAGACGTTTGATGTATAGCCTACTGTAGTTGATTGGAAGTGGAGGGGCAAGTTTTCGAAGGTGTTTTCAACTATAATATAAAGGTATATCATACTATGTGCATCTTTGTTATGGAAAGCGCTTTTTTTTTATTGACGTTGCGTGTCGAGACAAGGAAGCACTCACACGTGGGTGCATACGTAAATTTGCATTCAGTTGGTCTACCACGCCTACTCCTGATGTTTTACAGAAATAGCCATGATTCCCCATTCCAAAAAGGACAACTTTACTTCATTGTTAGTCTATATCAAAAGCGGCTGTTCACTTTGTGAGAATGACGCTATTTTCCGCGTCTTTTTTATTCCAACCGTGAGTTCTTTGGGGCAGAAACGAGAACGCGCACACATCCTGAATTACTTACACCTGGCTTGACATAGTCGCTCCTACTGATCCTGGATTGGCGTTAGTGGAATGAGTTGAGCTAGGATGACCAGACAACACTATGTCAAATCTCGCTTTATCACTTATCTTGGATGTCTTAATTCTGCCTTTGTGAAATACCCCTCTGGTCACTTCATGGAAAAATAACTGTCAGAGAATCCAGGTCTGTCAGATTGCAGGTCTAATTAGTGGACAAGTGGTGCCACCTAGTGACCAGTTTATGTCATGACATACTGACTGAACATGCCCAGCATCAGATGAAGAAATACATGAAAGGTACTGAAACTCCAACGTTTTTTTTTTTTATTATTCAAAAAAGCAATGCCTTCTTGTAACGAGATCCATATGTTTAAATATGCATTACATAGCGTTTATATAAGTTCTCATATTTGCTTGCATGTGTCAGTGTGTGTCTGTTAGTCTTTTAAGTTCTTTTTTTAAAACAGGTGAAAAATATGGAAGACACAGACATTGTCAGTCCACCGAAAAGTACCTCCTGACGTGATCAAAACAAAAATAAAAATAAAAGCAAAAATCATAGTAAAACTGTAGGCTTAGTAACTAACGCAGAAGGGATGTGTACTCACACATAAAAGCAGCATTTATGACCTGCTGACATGGCACAACCATGATTCTGAGGGGGGGCTCCTCATTCTTTTATTATCCGCTCACTTTGCTTCTTTTTCCTCTTCAACAGTTCGCTGTACACGGCTCAGGCCTCTGTGCCTCACCCACTCTTTGACACACACACACACACACACTCAATACACACACACACACACATGCGCACACACACACACACACACACATGCGCACACACACACACACACGCACGCACGCACACTCAATACACAACACACACACAGGCAAACCCTAGTTGGCACCGTGGGCAGGTCCCTCAGGGATGAGTGAGGTGAAGAAGGTGCTGATGAAGGACCAGGCAGCTGCCAGGAAGCCTGGGTAAGGTGGCCCGGGGTTGGCACCGTCCGGCTGGCCCTCCTCTCCGCTCTCGCCGTCCTCTTCGTCTACGCCTTCATCCATCAGACGCTCCTGGGGGGAGGGGGGGGTGTTACAAGACTGTCAAGAGGACTAGACTCACAGGCTCTGACTGAACACATACACACACACACACACACACACACACACAAAATTCACAATTTGCTTTCGCACTGTAGGAACTTTTTGCAGTTCCTACAACATGCAGTTCCTAGAACCCTTTTTTTCTCCACACATTCGGACAGCATGGAACTGAGGACTATTGAGTTCCTCTGACTGCAGTTCCTTTAACTCTTTGAGCTCCTACCTTGGGGCAGGTAGTTAAGTTAGTTAGTAGGTAGTAGAACTGTGTTCTTAGAACTATTGTGTCCAAATGTGCCTAATGATGATGCTCTTGAGTCTCAACCTTAGCTCAACTTATCCCTCAATAGACTGGAAGGTGAGGGGTTTGTGTGTGTGTGTGTGTGTATATGTTAGTGGATTAAAGCGAGTGTGAGATGCATGTGTGTGTGTGTGTGTGTGTGTGTGTGAATATAATTGGTTACCATCTCCTGCATATCGTTGTGGCGGTCGACCTCCTCCTGGGGTGCCTCTCCCGCTCCGGGATTCTGTTCCTGACGGAAGGGGAACCAGCCTGCCTGGTGCCTGCAGGGAGCACAACACACACACACACAAACACACACACACACACACACACACACACACACACACACACACACACACACACACACACACACACATTAGAGGGGTTTGCATAGGGTACGACATGGTAGAAACAGTGAAAATTAAGCAGGGAAGTGATTGGCAAAGGTCAAAAAAGCAGGACAATATACAGAGCACATAGTGCGGAGTGGTGATGCCCCCCTGGCACTAGAAAAAGCTCCGCCTTGGAAGAATTTTAAAAAATAACCCCTTAAATGATCTGATGAATTTTATGGAAACTATTGATAAATTGAGATACATATATTTCATACATTATAGCATATTACAAAACAGCCTATAAGGCCTAGAGAAATTAAATTAATAATAGAGCAAAGTACCATACGCCTACGCAAGACTAAACCATAGAAATGGCTGGAATATAAAGTTCATCATGATCATTTTGCCAACAATGATGTAGAGCCATGGATTTGTTCAGTTTGAAACATGTTTTGTTTATAACTTAAACCTACATAATTGAAACTACTTGATGATAATATATAGCCTGCCCCCTAACAGTCCCCTGGGCCTGTGTAAAATAGGGAAGGTGATAGGCCTACTGATATTGATGCTGATTGAAGAGGATGCCGCTTGAAGGTTGTTGATTTTTCAGTTCAAAAAGGAATCAAATTACACCTCTCCCTCTCCTCTCAAAGTAACATTGTAGGTCCTACACCTCTCCTCCTAAAATAAAATGGTAGGCACCAACTGTTCTTATACTGCCCCAGGATTGTGTAGGCTAGGCCTAGGTCGACATCACGAGTTGTACACACTACAACTCACACAGTAAATGGAAAGTTAGAATTAAAATGCAGACTGTGCCTTTAAATAACCAACTTTTTATCGATCAGCACAATTCTACAGTAGGCTATGTTTTCACTAAAGATTCAGCTTAATATTATGTGCAAGACTGATATTTACCAAGCATACCAAAGCTTAGTCACTTAGTCTTAGTCACTGTCACCATACGTTTTCTCGTGGTGATATAGAAGGTCATCCCAAAATATGTGACAAGCGCAAAATGACAAGGTGTTAAACTATTTAGTAGACCTAAGCTAGACAGGTGTTGTGATAAAAAAATGAAAACCAGTTTGCTAATTGGCTGCCACAGTGAACTTCAAGCACAGTAGCCTACATGCGGCAGAAATTAAAAATCAATATCAGCATCATGAGATGCTTATCATCGGGAAATCCCAACAAGGCAAACTGGAGGCTCAATGCAAAGCCAAAACGAGAAAAAAACAACTTCATAAATTGTGTCTTTTTAAATCGATTTGTTGGCTGTTTCATGGATTCTGCTGCGAAACAAATAGGCCTAGTTCGCCACACACACTACAGGCTTCTTGAATCAAACATTCTTTACAGGGTTCCCACTCGAAAAGAAATGTAAAATCCCATGACTTTCCCTGACAAAAAAAATGAATTACTTACTATATAATTAATCATACAATATACCGACCAATGATTTCAGAGTAGCCACGTAGCTTTTTTTAGAGCGGAAGATGAATAAATGGGCATTGAATAAACAACTTTGGCCAACTCAAGCAAGCAGTACAGCTAAAAAACAGATATACACTAATTCTGTGTGGAAATATTTATATATTATTTTTGGCAAGTAAATTTTAAACTGCTACAACAAAAATACCTGATATTCCATGACTTTGCACCAAAAATGATTAAAAAAAAATCCCTGACTTTTCATGTCTGGAAAAGACTTTCCAAAATTCCATGATATTCCAGAAAATCCATGACCCTGTCTTTAAAACGCAGCTTATCAACCCGTCTGCTTTCACTTTCAATGAAATCACTTTTAATGAGATTATGAAAGATGTGAATTAGAAGCACAAAACCTGTTGTGTTGCAAGAGATGCAGCTGAAAGAGTACCTTCTATGACACTATAGCAAGGCCTACAGCCATCAAAATGCCCCCTTTGAAAAAGCCCACGCGGGGCCCAACTCACAGGTACACCAGCAGCATGGCTCCGATCACCATGACGAAGCGGCCGAACGACGAGTAGAAGTAGACAATACTGAGCAGGATGGCCGCGCGCGACACCGTGTACATCCAGTCCAGCCAATCGCGATTCAGCTCGTCGTCGTTCAGCACAGGCCCACCCTGGGCATTCATCTGGATGTTGGGGTTGGCCGGCCGGTCCTCGGGCACGGCAGCAACGGCCACAGCGGGGTTGGGGGCAGCGGCAGCGGCGGCTGGGGGGTCGTTGGCCTGGGGGGGCTGAGGCGGGGAGAGTGTGGCACTGGGGGAGGGGGCACTGGCGGTGATAGGGGCCTGAGAGGCTGCCAGCGCCGCCTGACTGAGGGAGGGAGAGGGAGAGAGGGAGAGAGAAAGAGAGAGAGAGAAACACCAGAAGACAAATTCAACAGGATAGAAAAATGTGTCTGAGCACTACCCACAAAAAAAGACTTTCATGAACAGCCATGGCAGAGAGAGAGGGTGAGTCATCTTTAATCATTTCTAGGCCGTGCTCCACATGGGGAGGGTGATGTGGTCAAATGAGGCACTTACTACTGCATATAGTAGTGACGGGCATACATCTGCTGCCACCACAGCATCTGCATAGGCATGTACATGGGATGGGCCGGCAGAGGGGCTCCTGCTTGCATGGGGACTGGGAATCCTGCTGGACTGTGGAGAACACACACACATACTCAATATAATCAGCATCAGAGTTTTGCACTCAATACTACTAACTCATAGGATAATACAGGGATACCGTTAATACATTGATTTTGCTAAATTTCTTCAGCTATGAGGTTAATACATGGAGGCAGTTAATATGGTATTAATATGTTTTTTTTTTTACTTGCATAAAACACTGTCCTGCGGCTTATACACAATGCAGCTAATACACAGGAAATTACTGTACATGTCAGACCTTGATATAAAGTAGGTAACTCTTTTCCCTTCCAGCTGAATATACACACACACACACACACACACACACACACACACACACACACACACACACACACACACACACACAAACACACACACACACACACACAGTAGGAGCCATTCTGCTCGTCACACATAGCAGACATCTTTCTTTTTCTATCATTTCCATTATGGGTCTTTCTTTGAGCATGTCTGTGAGTGGTCATTGAGTTGACCGTTCTCAGGAGCTATGACTAAAAGTCATAGACTGCAAGGCAGATGCATGGGTGGCGTTATGTACTAACTCTTGCATGATGCCTGGGGGAGCAGGGTTGACCGTGTGGGAGGGCCCCCGATGCCTCAGGCCGTCAGAACTTCCTGTGGTGGAGGTGGATGGGCCATCCTGATTGGGCGAGCTGGCTGGGGAGGACGAGGAGGAGCTGGAACCGTCAAAGTTCTGAAAGATGAGAAAAGGTCAATGTCACTCATTAAAGTAAGACATGATATAGTAATATAATAATAACTGATTCAAGAATGAAAAAATGCTTGAAAAAATTCAAGCAGGACATGGTGACAAAGTAAAACTGGACAGTGCACATTCAAAAGGCCAAGTTACTTCACTGTGTAAAAACAATCAGTATTTCAGTGCAATTGTTTTCTTTCACTTTCATTAATAGATCTGTGGGGTATACTATAAATCTCGATTTGTGGGTTAGCGAGGTATGTTGCGCTCAAAGCCAGGGTATGCTGTGACACGAAAGTAGATCTGTTTTAGTGTCGCTATATCACCATGGTATCTCATGCTGTCAACCAAACCTGGTCGGGAGGAGGTTATGTGCTAAGTGATAGCTCAAATCGTGTAATCTACCGCCCACTGACCAATCAATTGTCTTAAAAACGAAGTTCTCGCACGTGTAGGATTCTGTCTTACAGGTGGAGCTCCGCCTCTACTAACATTTTGGATCTCGAATGTGCTTTAATAGTGCTGTGCATGCAAATATCCCACTATGGACGTGCATACCATACAACAACTGATGACAACTTATTTATTTGATGTTATAGGTTAGACACAAAAAATTACCGCAGTGTAGATTAAGCTATCGCTCATGAATGCGGAAGTAATTGTTTTTAAATAGAGGCGGTCTTGTGCGTCTCCACGTTTCACGATTGGCCAACGTCATCCCAACACCGAGAACGCGCACAGATCTGAGCTGAAAGCCTAGTTTGACAAATATTTCACATAACTGCTATCGTAGTATCACTTAACGTATACCCCTGAGTCAAGGCTTTGTCAAGCCTCGATATGTCTACATAGCCTAGATATGTCTAACATGCTTCGTAGTATACCCCACTGGTGACTGAAGGAAAGTACCTACAATTCCTCTAATTGGCTAATACAGTTTTGAAACAAATCATTGCAGTTTTCAATGGAAACTTATGAATGGACCTAAGTAAGCCAGAGTAAGTATAATAAAGTGTCCCTTCTACCTTATCTCCCACTCAGCCTAACCCCCACATGAAACACAGCACTGATTAGCCAGTGTAACTGCACAGGGATGGAGGGGGGGAGACCCAGGGGAGCTCCAGTGCAGGTGAGCGGGCGGACTCACCCCAGAGCTGGCGTCCGCTGTCCCAGGGGTGCTGGCACTGCTGTGGGTGGATGGTGACTCGGGGGGGCTGTGGGTGGCACATACCAGGTGGAGCATGTGGTACTCATCTTGCTGTGACAGACACACACGTCTACATTTAGGCCAAGCGTTTCAGTTTGTTTTCTCACACTTATATCTATTCACTCTGGGATGTCCTTTTACCCAAAGCAACTTACAGATACGGCATTTTCCATAATATAGAGATACTTGGTGTTGAGTGTTGTTTTGTGTGGGTGATGGGAGTGTGTGGTTGTCCTGTTGTTATCTGTCGTCTGTCTATCTGAAAAGCTGTATGGTGTAAGATGAATTTCCAAAAGGATCAATAAAACATCTATCTATCTATCTATCTATCTATCTATCTATCTATCTATCTATCTATCTATCTATCTATGTATCTATCTATCTATCTTACAGGTATAGCAGATACCAAGAGAAGATACCAAGACTCTTAAAGCCTAAATTATACAGTATCATATCAATTATACAGTCACTGAATAATGCATGAAACTGGGTCCAGGCAGTATTGAGGCTTAAAGAAATGCCCAATCCTCAGAGGAGAGACAGTGGCCTTATAATGGATTATTTTTAACAGCCCTAATGAGACGTGGCTGGCCAAAGACGGGAGCCTGCTCTTTATTGTTGCTCTCATTATTGTGGGTGGATGATGGGGACAATACAGCCAACAGCGCCAGGCCAGCAGAGAGAACAGACTGGAACTCGTGGGCACACAAAAAGAACAACCACCCCAGCAGAAAACTTAAGGCCTACCTCACAACAATTCAATGCGCGCACACACACACACACACACACATATTCTCTCTCTCTCACACACACACACACACACAAGTATGCATGCACGCACACACTCTCTCTTTTTCCCTACCTAACACACAGACACAGACACACAAACACACACCTTTCTGAGGACATCTCTCAACTGTAGATGGTCTTGGAGAAGCCGTCCTGAGTACACCAGCCTCTGGTCCTTTGATGACTGCAACACAAACAGAAACCACCTTATCAACAGCACTTTTACCAGTCAGTTGCAGAGGGCTCTGAAAAGGTCATCCATTATGCCACAGACTCATGGCTCATATGCAGGGCTCATGTTCACATGCAAGGCTGCACTTTCCTACAGGCCTCTGATGAACTACATGAAAATAATATTTTTTCTAAACATTTGCAGGTGTAGAAGTGCAGGTATAAACACACATTTCACATCAAATCAGTCAAAGTATGTGGCTACATCAGAAGTTTTTCTTGACCTACTATTCTTAGTCTTAAGCCGAAGTTACATGGATTAAGTGGGGTTTTTTTCCCATGAAAAAGTCTACAAAAATTTCAGGAAAAAAACAGGAATTTCAGATCCTCATAATATTTGATACACATTAAGACACATTTTCTTCGGTCTAGTATTGCCATTGTGCAGAACTTAGAGCCATTTCCAATGGGATTTTCCTATGAGGTCTTCAATATGAATTAAATATATATTTTTAAATCTTTATTTTTCACCCCAACTCAATATCTCTGTCATTCTGTTTCTGACAATGTCACACACACACACACACACACACACAGGTGTGTGTGTGCATGTTAGTGGTTCAGACACATGAAAAACAAACAGATCACCTGAATGCATTAATTCCTGTGAACTTCATATTGAAACTCAGGTCATGTCATGGAGCTTCATTTCTCAAATCTCCCTTAAACCAAATGGAAAACCATTTGTATAATCAACTCTTACTTGAGTCTGTGTGCATTAGCCTACATGTTTGACCATGTGATCACAAAAACTTGCATTTCCACTAGTGTTTAAAGAATGCTGAAAAAATGAGTTCCCCCATGTAGCTAAAGACATGTTTACATTTTTTTGTTTTGTCATATGTTGCCATTTTACCAAGAGGTAGATCCCATCACACCAATTACAGAGGGAAGGTGAGAATCTAGCATGGCCAAATATTCCAAAAATCAAAAAGGAATCTGCTCACAAAAATCACCTTAGTAAAATGTCCTGACCAGCTGCAAACTCCAACCAACAAATAGGTTGATCTGCTGATCAACTCCTCAGACTAAGCTCTACTGCATACATCTGGGCATGTAGGAGTTAGATATGCATACATGACATGTCATGTCTTAGGCACTACTGTTTAAACAGCAAAGACATTGCCAATAACTGCATGCAGACTCACCGGCTTACTGGGGTACACATTTGAGATGTGTTTTTTCAACTTCTCTACAGTCCAATTCAAGAAACAGCTTATGGTCTGGTCATCATACTTCTGGTTGGGGGCCTTGATGACAAGGGTGACTGGACTGTCAACTGCACCTTGGTCCATGTTTCATGCTAGTGGTCTACTCCCTTGCTGGTTTTCATGAGGGGGTGCAATTCAAATTCTGAGTCCTATGTTGAAAGAAGAACTTCCCTTAGATCTTCGTCATGGTCACGTTCGGTCCAACCCCTAACAGTGATAGCCAACAAACTTTTATTGTAGCATTTTGTTAGAGACGTCGGGTGACATGTGTCTAAACAAATCTTCCAGTCAAGAAGGAGGTGTCAAACTTCAACTGAAGACAACCTGAAAGACAACCATAACAATGGACAATTGATGCCTATGTTTACATTTTTAAAAACAAGTAGGCCTAAAGTAGTATTCTGTAGCATTCCCAATATTTCCTGAACTTTAGTTATCATTACAGTACATCGGTTACATCACGTTAAATATACACAGACCACAAGGGATGGAAACACCAGTAAGGCTGACCCACAAACGGTTGATAGACATGACACGATGACAACGCACCTGTCGCGTTGCGTTAACTTGACAGCTGTCATAACAACCCAACCTAACCACACAAACACAATGTTTATGCCAAGACAGCTCTAGCTTGGGTTAACATTTCTACCTGACAGCAAAAATGAATGAACTGACAAGGGACACCAAGATAACACTATACATACGGAAGCACCTCAATCTACGTGGCACTCTATTTTCTTCAGTGCAATGCACTAAGAGCGAAAGTTACATGAAAGACATAGTTAGCGCTATGGTGCTTCCCTGGGGAAGCTAGCCAACGCTAGGTGGAACAGAATTCCAAGAAAACACAACACCGGAGTTTGCATTCACGAACACATAAGATGAAAGGATTGTGATAAAGACCAAACTCATCCAATGAAGTACTTGAGTTAATACCCACCCAACTTAGCCGCTCCTGCCGTTTTCAGTCCTTTGTTTTTGGTGCGGATCCATAACACTCTATTTGTTATCTTGTAAAATGGAGTCGGGTGTATCACCGGAAATTACATCACTATCTGTCTTATGGTAAGGTGAGCGAATGTCCACCAGGTGGCAGCAGAGAAGATTGTGTCTGGGTCAGGATTTTCTGCAGGCCAGAAAGCAAATACCTTCATCTCCATAGTACTGATTTTGTTGACAGCTGCGAGCATCACATTCTGCTTTGTTACAAAGATTTTTTCCATATAGCCTACAGACTTTAGACAACTGAAATTCATGCTATTTAGAATTTCACATGCTCAATCTTGCTTAGATTCTTTACATTACATTACATTTGGCTGACACATTTTTAACCAAAGCAACTAACAACATGGTAAACAGTTTAAGTTTTAAAGCAATTCTCTCAACAATTTTAGGACAATTTAAAAAAGGTAGAGTACAGTAAGAATAAGTGCATCAGTGAGTGCTGTTTTTAAAGAATCTTAAAAGATTCTTGCTGTGTTAGAAGTAAAACCGCTTCACATCAATGACTAACAGAGAACCAATGAAGTCATTGGTTCACTTGTGAAGAGGTTCTAGTCATTGACATAATATGACGAGGTATATATGACAAAAAGTAGATAAATAAGAAATAAACAATAATAAATAGATCATAGATGTTTATTATGTCTCATCACATTGTACTCATGTGTTATACACTTTCTTTTTTGTTCTACAGGTGACGCAGCATATACACATTTCATCAGCATGAGATAGAAATAGTTGTATGTCATAGTGCCCACAGTCCACATGTCTGGAACTCTGAATATACCGCTTTGGCCATTTCAGACATCCAGGCAGGAAAGAAATGCAAAGAGAGCATCGAACACCATTAACAAACCTCTGGACTTTTGGACTGCAATGCAATAAATCTAAACTGGAACACTTGCCCATATTTTTCATGCCCATAAACACATAACAATAGAAAAGAGAGAATGCATGCAATGCATAGAAAAGAACTATCTGGCCATCTGTGTTGTAGCAATATCAGTGCTGGACAAACATTGGTATAGATTGATACTTGAATGTGCAATGGAGATGGGCATTTTGCTCCAGGCCTGAGATTTGTATCATTCATGAGAGAAAACATATTTCCTTTTTAGCCCAAATGAAGAGGCAACACATGGAATAATGATCACATAAAATAATCCTTGTCCTTAATATTAGTGTTCCCATTTGCAATGTGTGACCAAAAGCCTCATTTTAAGTGCTTTTGCTTCAGCTTACTTAGCACATCTTGAGTAAGCTTCCTGCTGTACCTATTAATCTTTTGATGCTCTGGCATCCATCCGAGCAGGAAACGATGAAAGTCGGTCCATGCAAACGCAAACATCTCCCTCCACTCCGTTTCCAGATCTTTGAAATTCACTTGCTCCTCCACAACAGCTGCCCTTAGTTCAGAGAAATAGTAGTCCAGCAGGTCTGGAGCCCTCTTCTCGCACTGTTTCTCATTCATACAACTGCCGAAGAAATAAATCACATCCTTCATCCCACAGCCACCCCCCACGTACTGAAAGTCCACCGCTGCCACCCCATTTCCTGTCCCGGAAAAACAGAAGTTGGCCAGTTTAGCATCCCCATGCACAATGGTTTTAAAGCGGCAGCTGTTTAGTATCTTGTCTATTTCCCCGGCTGCGTTTTTCAGCTGTTGGTCTGACATGGCCTCCAGCTCATCGGGGCGGGTCTCCAGATGCCAGTATGTACCTATGGGCCATAATCCTCTAGGTTCAACTCCCAGGAAGAGGGCATGGAAATTAGCGAGCCAACTGAGGCAAGCATTGATCTCATCAGCGTTCACATTAGTCCTTCGCTGATGAAATCCCGCCACATCCAAATCCTCCAAAACAATCACCTGCTCATCCCCAAATGATCTAGCCGCAAGACAAACGGGAACACGGCAACGATCATTGGTGGAATAGTTTTGGTACCAATGGGTTTCCACCTGGTATGACCGCACCTTTCGCTGGTGAGATCTGTCGGTGTTCCATCCACCTGGATGTGCAGACTCCTGTGGAAACTTGACATGTTTGACGACTACTGATGGACGGACACAGTTTTCCAAATTAATTCTCACTATTTCGCCATAGCCACTCCAAAGGGTTTGTATTTTGGCACCTGTGCGTAAAGCCTTGGCTCCGGTTACTTGCAAAATGAGGTCTTGATATGATTGCATTCCAAAAATAGACTGTCAATTGAAAGGACGAGAAAGGTGATATGAGAAGTTATGAAAAAACTTGTTATGCATGTCATGCATAATAAAACAGCACACGTGAGTTAAAAGAAAGATGTGAGAAAGTGCTGAAGTGGTGGTGAGGCTAGATTGGGTGGACAAAGTTAATGTTGCGTAGGCGTGTTCTTAACATGAAGAACGCTAATATGCTACCTACGCTACCCGATGGACATCAGCAATTTAGCAGAAAAATAAGTGGAACGTCATAATTCAATAATAGACATTTCGCGTTATAAAATTTTAACATTTACCTGAAGCCCTTCACAGTGTTCATGTGCCTCGTCAGAATTATGATTTCCTCATGTCAGTGTAGCACTGAACATTTTATTGCCACCTATTGGTAGGGAGTACCAATGCAAGGCGCGCTGTGTGTGTGTGTGTGTGTGTGTGTGTGTGTGAGAGAGAGAGAGAGAGAGAGAGAGAGAGAGAGTCTACGAATTACACATGCAATTGTTTAATTTGTTTTTATTGTTTTCTTGTTCATTATGAGCAGTATCAATAAGAATTCTGTATCAATCCAATATCAAGAGAGAATAACTAATTTGCTAGAGAGGCCTTAACATGGAACTCCACAGTTCCTATATATCTTTATTGAGGATCACTCTCTCCGGTACTGTTGACCTCTACTTCGCATAGAGTTAGGTATCTTCTTCTTCCAGGAAGAAAGACACTGACATAACGACCCTCCATTCCACGGCACCAAAATGTCACAGAGTCTCCCTCTCTCATGTCTGATATAACACCACACCTGTCCAAAAAGCCCACACTAATTAATTATTTATTTCAGATCTGATAAACTGTATGAAATGTATATTTTCTGCATATATCATTTCTCCACAATACTATCACTAGAGACCCCATTGTAGATGTATGATATTCATAAGCTGAATTCAATTAGCCTGATATAGCATTTTGTTTTACATTGTGGCGACTTACAGAGGGTTGTTGTGGCCATGGTTTTCCAGGGAGTTACCGATGTGAATCTCGGCTCCATTGATCCTCTCAGCGCAGCAGTCCCCTCTGTTGGTGATCGTCACAGAGGTCACTCTGTAGCTCCTCATCAGATCGACCCTCCACCAGGGGTTTGTCTCCCGCTTGGTGTGAGAGCAGGAGCCAGCGTGGTACAATGGGTTTCGCTTTCTGTCTATGGCATTGTTGGCATTTCCAAGGTGGTCATATTGAGAGGACTGCGTAGCATTTCCCTGGGAGGCAATGTTCTCTGGGTTTAGATATCACAAGAAAGATATATAGTATGTCAAGACACTGAGAACTAACTTGTTACCATTTGATAGCCTAACACATTGAAGAATCTCAGAGCCATTCTATAACACATTTCAACATGATCTAAAAACACACATTTTTAAGAGCATTTGAGTCTGATCTGAGTGTAGTCACATGTGTTCAAACTCTTTACCAGGTACTTGGACATCAGGGCATTGTGTTTCTAAGGGCTTGTCTTCATAATCCTTTACAGTATTCAGTGTAGAAACTCCTATCAGTAAAGAGCAAGGGTACATACTTTACATCATCATATGCCACATCCATACCTAATTTATACAATTTTATTGACATTGTACATTTCTGTATGATATGAAGGTGATAGAGTATTGCTGATAAGGACATAGGAGGGTCCCTCTGATGTCTATGGTAATGACATAAGCATTCCAAGGCATTTAATAATAGAAATGAAGATCAGATGCACTACAACAAAGCCTATCACTTCACTTGGACATGTTATAGGGCAGTGCATCCCAGTGTGAGCAAAGCAGTGGTATGGGCCACCCACCAGACACAGGCCTGGCGTGAACTTCCACCTCACAAAGACTGAGGAACTTGAAGCATCCCGGTCGGATGATGTTGACGTATCTTCCCTCCATGCCGTGACACTGGAAGGTTATGGACTCCCCAGCAGGGATGGAAGAAACAACAGCACACCTATAAGAAATATGTACACACATAGACATGAATGTAGGCTATGCATGCTTACCAGTTACACAAGTCAAATAAAGATGATTTTTAACTGTTTCTCCCTAACATGTGGAGAGTGAGCTCTGAGTCCTGAGACGCGGTAGCACCTTTTGAACCTGACATACTACTCACACTGGGTTGCTGTTCCCATTGTTTTCCAGTGAATTCCCAACGAGGATCTCGGCCCCGTCCAGTCTCCACTCACAGCAGTCCTCTCTGTTGGTGATGGTCAGGGAGTCCACCCTATGCACCGCCAAGAGGTCAACTCGCCACCAGGGGTCGGACTGAAGTCGCGTGTGGGCACATGAGCCAGAGAGGTACTCCGCATCCAGGCTCCCATCGATGGCATTCTCAGCATGGGTCAGGCGACTGAACTGAGAGGACTGAGTGGCTCTCCCCTTCACTGCAACGTTATCTTCAGAAGGTAATAGAAAGAAAGAGACAGACAGACAGACATAGAGTGATAGAAAGAAATATAACTTGCAAAACTAAATATATTTCTTTCTGTACAACAGCAACTACCTCTGGCCTACTATTCTTAAAATATAATACTTAAAGGTTCTAAAAATTAGTTGGGTTTGATCAGACCACAACAGTTACATGCCACTTGTTTAATCATGATAATCTGTGCTATCATAACAGATGGACAGTTCTGCTAAATGCCTCCTTGTAAACAGGGCAAAATCAAAAAGCATCCCTACCACTCCGAGGCACAGGGTGGCGCAGTTTTTGCCATGGGGCCCACAGCCAGGTCAGGTAAGGGTTGGGGGCCGCCTTGTTAGGTACAGCAGAGGGAGGCGCTGAGAAAGGTAGGCCTAATAGACAGCCACAGAATTTCAGATACAATCAAATCAAACAGCCAACGGGTATATCATGCAAGAAGCACATCATATTACACTCTCTCTACTGTTTTCATTCGACAAAATGTTTTTTAAAACAAAGCATTTTGGACATAGACATGGTAATAATAACCATGTACTGTACAATTATTTTAAACACCTGATTGACTTTCATTTCCCATGTACAGTACAACTGAAAATGGAATGGAATGGGAAAAGTTAATACCAGCCCACCTGGTTGAAAGGTGCTGGCATGCACCTCTACTTCACAAAGAGTCAGGTATTTCTCTCGGCCAGGGAGCAGTATGTTGACATAGCGGCCTTCCATCCCACCACACTCAAAAGTCCTAATCTGGCCAGCTGGGATGTAAGGAATCACTGCACACCTACAGAAAGAGACAGCGATGGTTAACCTAAATCCGGCGTTAACAATGTATGCATTCAAGACGGCATGTTATATTTGCAGTGCAGCTTTTTTCCTGTACTGCCCTAGCCTAGTTAACACGCAGAGCTTCTCGACTGTAATTGAGAGTGGGTCAGGAAAAGGTTAGGTTGGGTTAGTTAAAGGTTCATTGACTTACGACTTCCAGCAGGGACGTAACTAGCAGTGAAATTAAACCTATAAATTGGTGCATTAAACTCTCACCAAATCGTTTCAGAAGTGTCTCGTAAATGAAAGTTTTGAATGCAGTTGTTTACTCAATTCCAAAGAAGTCCATGCCGGATTACCAATTCTGTTTTGCGTGCCTGTGTTTTAAGGACATTGGTTTCAACGGCCTCTTGGCCAGACAGACCTGCAGAGCAAATCCTGAATTTGCCAAAGGTTCGTTTGGGTATTCCCAGGCTAGTACTGTCCACAAGTTTGTTTCTGTTTCTCGAAAGGTTGTTGATATTTCAGCTCAACATCTATTCTGATACTTTCCATTCATACCTTGGTCAGAGCCACTATGTTTATTTCCCATATCGAGACTGTACAAACACCTGATTTTTTTGTATTGATCAGACAGCTCAAAGACCGGGAGGAGCATTTTCCTATGTATATGGGATTGGGATTGTGGACCCCACTATGCATGCTTCAATACCTTGTTTGTTATAGAGAACCCAAGAACATATAAATACACAACACAAACTAATACATGCATATAATATAATGCAATAATAAATACACATACACAAACTAATAAATGAAGAAATTTAGCTATGCAAGTAAACAAATTAATAAATAAATTACTATTCTAAGTTTATAGGTCAGGTCTGTGTGAATGACCACAGGACGCACTCACAGTGGGTTGTTGTTGCCCTCATTGTCGAGGTAGTTGCCAACGCGGATCTCCGCTCCACTGATTCTGTCAGAACAGCAGTCCCCACGGTTGGTGACGGTCACAAAAGTGACATTGTGGACCTTTCCCAGGTTGACCCGCCACCAGGGGTCAATCTCAGCTTTGGTTTGACTGCAGGAGCCGTCTGAGTAGGTGGAACTCCTGTTTCTGTCGATGGCGTTATTGGCACCCCCGAGCGCGTCCAGCTGAGACGACTGGGTGGCAGTCCCTCCAGTGGCTGCATTCTCTTACAGGAGGTCATCAGAGAGAACGCCATTAAAAGATACCATTATGAACACTCAGGCAATACTTAACAATCACATGTGGAACTGCAGTATAGCAATTACTTTATTACTAATATCCTATTAGAAGTGCCACTTGTGTGTCAACCTTAAATGCCATTAAGTATTCTTAAATAAAGGTACTATTTAAATTAACATTTAAGCCAAACTAATGTTTATGTCTTACCAAGCACAGTTTTAGTGTTAGGGCAATTAGTGTTTACTCGTGTTTTTGCAGGTTTTGGTTGTTCATCCTCAATTTCCTCCCCTGTGAGACAAGACGTTATTCAAATTATATTATTATAGTTATTTTGTAAAGGTTTTTACTTAAAAACACTTCTACTGACCTTGCTCAGGGGTTGCATTGACCTCCACCTCACACAGTGCCAGATGCTTGTCACAGCCTGGCAGAAAGATGTTAAGGTAGCGACCCAGATGGCCCCTGCAGTAGAACGTCTTAGATTCCCACGCAGGGAAGGAGGAAATGACATCACATCTGAAAAAGGATGTTAAATTAAAGGGGTGAAGGTGTTCAGCAGTGGTTGCTGTATTATCTGTGGTTGTTAAAGAGAGATTTTTAGAGGAACTACTGATGAGGGGAACGCTATTGAGACAACATATTAAGCCAGAGGATTCATCATGTCAAACATGAGAAACATTGTCCTCACAGTGGATTGTTGTTCCCATTGTTTTCCAGGGAATTCCCGATTCGGATCTCTGCCCCATCAATCATCTCAGGGTCGTTGTCCTCCCGGTTGGTGATGGTTACCATAGTGATGCTGTGAGGCCTCAGCAGGTCCACCCTCCACCAGGGGTTGATCTGAGTTTTCGTGCGACTGCAGGACCTCTCACTGTACCTGGCATTGCGCCTTCCATCCACAGCGTTGTTGG
The DNA here is from genome assembly GCF_018492685.1 of Alosa sapidissima. NCBI lineage: Eukaryota > Metazoa > Chordata > Actinopteri > Clupeiformes > Clupeidae > Alosa > Alosa sapidissima. The sequence goes on from NC_055966.1 coordinate 7,025,975, forward strand.
GACTGCCCAAGTAGTTGTACTGCGATGACTGCGTGGCCTGTTTATTCAAAGCCACATTTTCTATGGGAGTACAGAAAAATAACAGTTCATCACTGATGCAATATCTCAGCATGTCATATGTTTAACTATAATTGTACACTTGACACATCTGAGACACTGTTAATTAATGAATATTGAATAGAACAGCACATATTCTATTACTTCACCTTTTGGGGGATCACTTATTTCAAGCCCATTCAGAGTGGTCGGCTGGATATCTAAATGATTATAAGAGAAAGCTGGAATGTAAACTAAATATTTGACATTTTTAAGATTAAATGCTTTTTTCAGTAATATCTGGCAACTCTGATTTCATACCGACACGAACAGGTACAGGTGCAGCATTGACCTCCACCTCACACAGTGTCAGATGCTGCCTGTAGCCCCTGCTGAAGATATTCACATAACGGCCCTCCATCCCATTGCACTGGAAGGTGCTGGCTCCTCCTGCTGGTATGGATGAGATCACTGCGCACCTGTTACAAGCACAGTAAAAAATTTAAATATTAAAGAAATGTTTCATTTGTTTATACATGGAACAAGTTAGCTACAATTTAACAAGCTGGTAAGTTGGTTGCAAAGTTGTTCATTATTCACTTTACCTGTATGAATTGTGATGTGATATGAGAACCAATTACAGCGATCCACATAGGTGTTGTCACCGTAGACAAACACACCTTATATATAAACATGTAACATAAAAACAAAAACGCTGTGGAGGAAGTCATGCTCATAAGTCCACATGCCCAGACACAGCTGTCACCTTGGGTTAGTGTTGCCATTGTGTTCCAGTGAGTTGCCGATGTGGATCTCTGCTCCATTTATATTCTCCGCACAGCAGTCCTGCCTGTTGGTGATTTTCACGGAGGCGACTCTGTATGTCTCCAGCAGGTCGATCCTCCACCAGGGGTTGGTCTCAGCCTCCGTGTGCGCGCATGACCCCTCGAGGAGCACACCGCTTTGGTTCCCATCGATGGCCTTCTTGGCAGCAGTGGAGCTGTTGAACGTTGATGACTGAGTGGTCCTGCCTCTCGAAGCTACGTTCACTGAAACCATTGGCATGTGGGTTGAAATTACTTTTATCATGACCATGACTTCAATGCTTTATCCGATAGATAAATGCTTTAAAACAACTGATTTTTTTTTATTTTGAAAACATACCCAATGCAAAGGCTTCAGCAGCATACAAGCCATATCCCACAAGCAGAAGGAGTAGACACAATACTTTCATGCTATAGGTGAAGAATAAAACCATGTTACAGTTATACAGAATTGCAAATAAAGATACATTGTCAGGAAAAGCACTGAAGTAAATGAGTGTTCCAGGAGCAAGAATAGGAAATAAATTCAATGGTCCTTCTGATATTCCTTTGAAATATGTATAAACAAGCAAGATGTTTTCCTTCATAGAACATAGCTATACTCAGTAAGCTCTAAATGCCTGAAGGAGACATAAAACCTACCTTAGTTTGATATCTTTATTGCTGTCTTATCCTGGCTGCTCACAGTGCATGTGGCTCCCATGTGTGTGTGTGTGAAGGCATGTATCTGGACAGGCAGATTTTAACATGAGTATAGGCAGGGTCCATACTCTCCCTGAGGCTTTGCCTGCCAGAGCCTGTCTCCTCTGACCAACACAGTGTCTGCTTTCAAATAGCCCTCAACAGAGCTTCGTTGTTTGTGCCTTAATTAAACACATGTATCCCAGGATCCATAGAGTGTGTGTCCTTAGCATTTCAATGACCAAGAACCTTGGCAAGTAAAGCTTCACACATGTATGCAGGCCTTTGTCGAGGTGTGTTAAGGTCTGGTCTCAGAATGAGCTTGGCAACTCCACGCAGGGTAGAGTGTGGGGTATAGTTGTTAAGTATGTGAATGGCAAGCTCTCCAGCTATACAGTTTACAACTTGCACGCCAGCCAAGAGTATAGGCACAGAATTTCAATGTGGATTACAGAATAGTGTTTTTGTTCTTCATGATACAAAAGTAAACCAATTTTTTGCATACATTAACATGTCATTATTACTTAATTGTCTCATGTCCAGTACCTCATTTACAGGTGCAAGTGTGTTTCTGTCCAATGAAATGAGCCAACGCAATGACAAGACAAAACCACTTTATGTGAAATATGTGCTGTAATAATCATGTTATAAAAAGTATATTGGATTTTTATTTGGACAAATTGTTGCACGTGTCACAAAGTGAAAGCATAAAGATGATGAGCAGGTATAATACTAAGAAATTGAGCCATGCATGCAAATGAATTGCAGTAGCCATAATCCAGTCTATCCAACTGTGTTTCTGCAATATTTTCTTCTTGGCACAGATTTCACCCTTTGTGTTTAAAGTTGACAGGGACAAATAGATCAACCCAAGGCAAAGGTGAGCAAGGCCAGATACATGTCCAGGCAGATTGGAGAAGAGTGTTTTGTGTTTTGACATTGTTGCCCCCTGAGCCCCTTTGGGCTGCTATCTCCTTGCATATCTGCTGAGCTAACTGCAATGTCAAAGAAAAATAAATGGCCAGGGATCCACATTAGTATGTATTTATTTGGTCAGGCTATATTTTAATAAAAATGACATACTTGAAATATTTGTGAATATATGAAATATTTCATATACACTGTCATGTACATTCTAAAGCTCTCACAGCCCATGGCTTGTGGCTAATGAGTAGTGAAGTTTACAGTGTAGTAATGAGTAGTCTCATCATAATTTAAAGAAGCAAAAACTTATAACTCACTTTTTTGAGTAACCCTTTTGAGTGCCCCTTTTGTGATGTTTATTTAAAATCTGAATCAAATTCAGACAACACAAACATTACAGAAACACGCTCCAAATTATGCCAACACAAACATTACAGAAACCTGCTTCAAATTCAAACAAAACAACGGTTTCTGGAGGCAGGGGCGCTGCTAGAAACTTTGGGCCCTATGACAGACAATAATTCTGGGCCCCCTGTCAGTGCTGTGCCCTTAGAATTGTCCTAACCCCCCCCCCCCCCCACACACACACACACACACACACACCCACGCTTGATGCCAACAAACTAGAAGGACAGGCTTAACTCATATAAGTATTGGTTTATTTTAACATTTTGATGGCACCCTGAACACTGATCACCCTGACTGGCGTACCACAAGGATGTGTGCTGAGCCCTCTCCTTTACTTCCTCTTCACCTACGACCGCACACCTGTGGCTTTTGCACCATTGTCAAGTTTGTAGACGACATACGGTGATTGGTCTCATTAGCAACAATGATGAGACGGCCTACAGGGAGGAGGTCCAGCACCTAACACCATGGTGCATTGGCTCTCAACACCGAGAAGATTAAAGAGCTCATTGTGGACTTCAGGAAGTCTAAAGCTAGCCCCCCCCCCCCTTTCTCATCAATGGGACTAAGGTGGAGCATGTCACCAGCTTCAAGTTTCTGGGGGTCCACATCTCTGAGGACCTCTCTTGGACCCTCAACACCTCTACCCTGATCGAGAAGGCTCAACAGCATCTTCTGAGGAGGAGGAGGAGACTAAAGAAGGTCCACCTACTGTGGCACAGTATGGTATTGGTATGGTATCATTCCATGGAATGTTCTCAGATTCTCAGACTCTCAGCATCATTTTGTTTGTCACAAAGGCATTTTGACAACATTATGATGTCATAGAACATAAGACAGCAATTCTATGAAACTACACTTTGTGGTCACTCTGTCTTAAGTCAGTCTGGAAGTTAGTTGATTAATAATTGTTTGGTATGTCGATCTTTTGGTTTCTGACCAGCTGTGTATCAGCACGGCAGGATACTGATTCAACTAAAGCGATCAAGAAAAAGGTTAAGAAATACAAACTGTGGGAGTTGTATCAAGAATTGTTGGCTTTAGGTGTCCACCTTGATGAGGAAAATTACAAGGAAGAAATGAAAAGCAAAAAGAAGATAAAACGGGCCATACAAAAGTGTCTCATTAGTGAACTGATGAAGGTGCAAGAGGAGAGAGCCAAGAAGAAACAGAGGGAAGGAACAGTGGGATGTGTTCTCTGTCGACACATAAAGGATAATACCGATATTATTCAGAATGTGCCGAATGATCAAAATGATACCACTGATGAAAAACCCTCTATCCTGGCAAAAATGGAGAATACTCTGAGTGAGTATAAGTGCAGATAGGCCAGTAGAACAAAATATCAAAAACACATTTCAAAATTCAACCAAAATTGTCTGTAGACTGATTTTAACATAAGGAATGTTCCATCTGACAGATGATGAGTATGTAATAGATATTTATAGATATTTTACAGGAAAACCCTTTGTTTTTTTCTGACTCTATAATGAACAGACGTAAACAACATCAGAATGGATCTCAGCACAGGGGAAGGAGAGGCCTCCAAACTTAACATGGGTGATGAGAGGACACAGCCAGGAGAGCTGGAGGTGGAAAAAGTGGACAAAGTGCTGAGGCCCTGGACTGGAGATGGGAAGGAGAGGACAGGACAGGAAGTCCATTTCTGATGTCACTGCAAACCACAAACTGCATCTTCATACCTCTGCTGTTGCTTGTTTATTTTTCTTGGCCCACAAGTGCAAGTACAACAACAACAACAACAAAAGAAACACACTTCAATAAAAGGTTTATTGAACATAATATGTTTGAAGGCACTGTTGAATATGGGCAATTCAATGGCCATCTTTACCATGGAAAAGAGCTGTCTGCACACAAATAAAACTGTTGTTACTTTAGGTCTATATTCTACTGTATGTTACCAGTCTGATCGAATTTGATAGAAAATTACACTCTTTTTATACCATAAGGTGTATACCCATGAAACGTTTTTCAAATGGCCATATAGCCTACCTTATTCAAAAAGGGGAGAAATGTAGTAGCCTACTCAAGGTTTCAACTAATTGGAGTCTGCTAGGAAAGACCACTGAAACCCCTTCATAAAGGTTGCAGACAAATATTGCACTTTATTTAGGCTACCCTCTCAACCTCCCCGTGTGCAAACTATAGCTTGGGGGAAAACAATAGAAAAGTTATATCAAATTCCAAACATAAACACTGAATTTGTAATAGGGGTCAGGCGGACAGGCTCGGATAAACATAATAGGCCTAATTTAACATGTCGCGAGATATACCTAAACAGTCCGCCTGCCTAAATCCGCGGCTGCGCAGTTTCATTTTTAAACTTGTGTGGTGTGTGTCGCTGTGGAAGAGAGGGGCACCAAACAAGAAACAATGGCGACAGCGGCGACTGCAGCAGGAGGAACTGGTTCTGGAGGAGCAGCAGCCAGTCAAAGCGGCTCAGGAACTTCGGTCGGGAGGAAGAAAGATGGAGGGCCATCTTCAAAATATTGGGAGAATTCAGAAACTATTAATCAATTGGAGTCCGTGCGCCAGTGGATCGGGAAGCACTACAAAAAGGTTGGCCATCCTCTGGTGTTAGCTAGAATGCTAGCTAGCCTCCATTGATCGAAAGGCCCGCGCCAGCTGCAATCACACAATAGAAATGTTCCTTCAGATACCGCTCGCAACTTTGTTATGGAAGTTTTGTGCTTAAGCGAAGTGGTTTGCTTTTGCACAGTCATTGATATGAAATGTGACGCTTAGTACTCTTGCCAAAGTCGGCAAGACTGTCTGTTCTAATAGTATTTATCAGCTAGCTTGCAGGCTAATGTTTTGACAACGTTACATGCTTAACGTTGGCTAGCGTTAGCTGTGTTAGCTCACAAACTTCAGCTAACGTTTATGTAGCGTGCTGGCGGGTCGCTGCAAGAAAGCGGTGTTGGAAATTAAGCTTGCTCGCCCATTAAGACCAAAACTATGTGTGTCTTTTATTGTGGGGCAGTTTGTTGATTTAAATGGTCTATATGTGTAGAAGAAAGTCCAAATGTGTCACATCACAATCACAGAGAACAGCATGTATTGCTAACAGTCCTAGCTGACCAGCTAGCGCTAGGAGGCTAAGGTAAAGGGTAACTTAACAGACGGTTGAGAGCTAACGTTATGGATAACTTAACAGACGGTTGAGAGAAGTCCCTTTGATATTTCCCCGTCAGTGTTAAGTAGCCAAGTCAGTAGGCAACCTAACGTCAGGTAATCCATATATTCTAATCCATACGAATTGTATGTCGATTATCTGTAGACAACGTAATATTTGGGGATTGTTACATGCACAGACAGTGAATGAGTAACGTTATGGTTAGCTAACGTTTTCCTGACCTGGTAATATTAGCAAACCGCTAGCTAACGTCTGGCAGATCATGGGATTGAATGCAATTAACAATTGTAGAACGCTCGCACTGGTCTGTGTCTGTACAACCAGCTGAACTGTTTTGTGCTATGTCATATTGAGGTGAGAAGTCAGGTTCAAATTGTAAATAAAGATTCTGTGTGATTCTCTGATGACGGGTGTTTATGGCAATTTGTCGCTCAAACAAAGACGACTGTTGAAACTAGCGATAGTGACTATTTTAAAAACAAAAAGGGCAACATGTCTTACCATTCACAGACAATAGACCCGTCTCTATACTGTGTATGTAGTTATTTTCTATTGATTATGTAAACATAGGAGAACCTTTCTGAAGAGCCCCTTCATGGCACTGTATTACTTTTAAACTATTAATCTCGTATATACTCTTTTGACCCATCGTTGGTGCATTCATTATGGAATTATTTAACTATTGATAGACCATTTTGATTGAAGTACTTTGTGTTCTTCAGTGAATCACCGGTAATCCTTTTCTTTTTTTCTGTCTTCACAATTCTGGTGTGTAGTATGTCCAGACTGACAACCCTTCTAGCAAGTCTCTGGCTGGGTTGGTCATCCAGCTGTTGCAGTTCCAGGAGGATGCGTTTGGCCGAAGGGTGAACAACCCAGCCCTCACCAAACTACCTGTGAGTTCCCCCTATTCTTTCACAAGATTATAAACATTTTTACAACTTTTTGAAAACTCGCGGTAACAACTGGTAAGCTTTGTGCGCACCACATGTCTAAATTTTCAGCTGTTACAGACTGATGGCATACCAGATGTAACATACAGTATGTGTTTCTGTCTACCATGCATCTTTAAGTTGCATAAATCAAAGGAGTGTAAGAGAAATGGTCATACACTAACCATTGTTTGTTTGTTTATCTGTTGTCCATTCAGGCTAAAAGTTTCCTTGACTTCAAGGCAGGGGGTGCCTTGTGTCACATCCTGGGGTCTGCCTACAAATTCAAGAGTGAACAGGGCTGGTGAGTCATACTTATTGAGGGAGGGCAGAGTGGTGCAGATGTTGATTTGGTCATGCCTTGGTAAAGCCTAGCTTTCACCCCCCTAACCGTGCCACCTTTTGTGTGACTACAGGCGAAGGTTTGACCTGCAGAACCCTTCCAGGATGGACAGGAATGTAGAGATGTTCATGAATGTTGAGAAGACCCTGGTCCAGGTAATGATGATGCATATTGTGGTCTTGGTACTTCACTCAGGACAGGAGAATGTCCATACCAAGAGTGAGGGATGTCACAAGATATCAATGGTGGTGGTAGCATAGTGGATAAGGATCTGGGTTAGCATGCAAAAGCCTGAAAAGTTGAGGGTTCAATTCCTATCTACCACTGTTGTGCCCTTGAGCAAGGCACTTAACACAGAGTTGTTCTGGGGACAATGGCCCTTGTAATATAATTGACGTGGAAGTGGTTTTGGACAAAAAGTGTCTGCTAAAAAAATAAATGTGTAAATGTAAGATGAGGGATGTTAATAGATGAAATGTCATTGTGTTTTTCAGAATAACTGCCTGACCCGCCCAATTGTGTATCTTTCGTCCGACCTGGAACAAAAACAAGTCAGCAAACTGAAGGACATCATCAAAAGGCATCAGGTGCAAGCAACTACAAACATTCATGTGCTGTATGTTTGCGCTGTTTTAGGGAATGTAGTAGGAATCTTCATGTAGCCTGATGTAGAAGCTGGCACATGGTGTATTTACAGTTAAGAGCTGTAGTGAGGATTAATGGTGGATGTATGAATTTATTTCATATTATTACACGGCTCTTCAGAGTGTTGCAGGAAGTTCCATTCACATGAAAGGCCCGAACGTTGGGAAGGCCCAATGTTAAATCTATATAAATCACCGGCAAAGTATATAATCACCGCTGTCAATGGCAACGGGTTGATTAACGTCTTTCATATCCCTCCGCAAGAATTCAGTTCGCTTATTGCAATGGAATTTCATTGAAAGTAAGCTAGTAAGACGTTGCCACGCAACACCTGAAACTTTCAAGTTCTATCTGTGTGGCGAACTATTTATTTTGTCAGCGGAAGACACGAAATGGTAGCAAAATCATTTTTAAAGATTCATTGTGTTAGGTTTCTTTTCTCGTTTTTGGCAAGTAGCCGTGTAATAAGCGCGATAATGTATTGTCCACCGGTAATTATCAGAAAATAAGTCCCTTCAGGTCGAAGCAAAACCCCTCCGCTGCGCGTCGGGGTTCTGTTCTCCCTGTCGGGACTTATTTTCTGATAATTACCGGCGGACAATACATTATCCCTTACTTATTCATCTTCTGGGATATGGTAATGTTGCTTCTGTTAACTTACTGTACAGTGGAGGGAGTTGTAATCTAATTTATTTGAATGTTGTGCATTCTTAATGTTTGCAATTTACTTATAATGTTTTTGTTTAGGGAACCATCACTGAAGAGAAGTCCAAAGCCACCCACATCATTCACCCATCTCCTTCACAACAGGATGAAGGTGAGCCTTCCTCTTCTGCACATTAACACCACAGGCCAGCATTAACCTTGAAAACAATCCCACCACTCAAACTTTAGGACTATTGAAAACACTTTTGATTTGTTACTTGTCTGTTACTGGTAATTGTTCAATTATTAATAAAAGCACATACTGATCAGATCCAACAGTGCATTTGAAGACGGTGAGGGACAAGCTACTCAGGCTGACGAACATTCAGGCTCTCAGCATGATGCAGCCTGACACAAGATTTTATGCTGTGCACCCTTCCCATTGTAGTGCCTTATTTACATTTAATCTGAGAAGAAAGAATCCACATAGCGTGTTGAAGGATGCATGATTTCCTGACCAAGTGTAGCTCTGTAGTTGGACTGGGCTGCTCTATGCATCTGTTATTATTCAAAGCAGAGTGGTGATAAAAGTGTGTGTGTGAAATGTTTTTCAGATGAGTGGCTGCGTCCAGTTATGCGTAAGGATAAGCAGGTGCTCATACACTGGGGCTTCTACCCGGACAGGTGAGATGTGATGGCATCGGTGGTGGCTCTGTAGACAGCGAGTATTTGGTGCCTCACACATGCTAAGCGCAACATGAGTGAGACAAGGCATTATTTTAAATTATTTTTGTATATGAAATCAATACCAACACACAAGTATGTTATCTCCAGTGCTGACACAGCATGAGCTGTGAGCTTTTAGGAAGTGCTGTTGCCCTCTATATATTTCGATGCATTGAAACCGATGTTCACCTCATAATTGTTTGCACACAGCTATGATACCTGGGTATCTACCAGTGATGTGGATGCGGATGTGGAAGACCCACCCAGCTCTGAGAAGCCCTGGAGGGTAAGGAGGACGGATTGTTTACATCACTGTGTGTTGATCTCTGACTCGCTCTACACTGGGCCTTTCCTCAGATGCTCTGCCTCACCCCCCCCACTCTTTCTTCCTCTTCCTCCCTCTTCCTCCGCCCTCGCCCTAGGTGCACGCCAAATGGGTCCTGGACACGGACGCCTTCAACGAGTGGGTGACTGAGGAAGACTACGAGATGGACGAGAACAAGAAGCCTGTGTTCTTCCGCCAGCGCGTCTTCCCTCGCGAAGAGGAGGTAAGGACGAAAGGAAGAAACGTGGTTGTGTGTGTGTTTTTTCAGTGGGACCTGCTTTCAGTGGCTCCTGCCAACTGCTCAGTGTGTACTGCTAAGACTTTGATTTAACTGTGTGTATGGTGATGGAACCTTGCATGCTTGTGTGTGTGTGGTGATGGAACCTTGCATGCTTGTGAGTGAGTGAGTGAGTGAGTGAGTGAGTGAGTGAGTGAGTGAGTGTGTGTGTGTTTCATGTTTCTTGAGTTGTGGTGTAGTTGTTTTTTGCTGTTGTCATCTTTTTTCACCCATCCTTTCAAGCTCCTCTTTTCTTCCACCTTCGTGGCCACCTTGCATCCTCCTCCTCCTCCCCTGCCACCCTTGACCCTCCACTCGCCGGCTCGTCCCTCCCTCCCTCTCTCCCTCCCTCCCTGCCAAGCGTAGGAGCCGTTCCATCCTCTCATTCTCTCGCTCTTTCTCTCATCCTTCACCCCCACGCTTCTGATCAGTCTTCCCGTACACCTGATCGCAAGGACCGCAAGTCTATGGCCGGAGGCAAGAAGAGGAGGCGCTCCCCGTCCCCACCCACTACCCCCGCCGAGTCCCGAAAGAAAGGTGCCAAGAAAGGGTAAGAGTCGGCACGCCTCTGCTCAGCGCGGGACTCAGAAAGGGATTGAAGAATTTAATAAATAACAGTTGTGTTTGTGTGTGAGTGATAATCCTTCAAGAAAAGCAGTTGATTATTGTTTAAGATCCCCATTAGCTGGGCATGAGCTTCTTCCTGGGGTCCGACGGTACAAACAGATAATAAATAGGTTAAAAGTTCATTACATCAAACACACACACATGCATGCATACTTGTCTACATACATACTGTATAAACCTACACATACACAGCAATAAGAAGGGCTGATTTAGAGTCGGTAGCCCTCTGTTCAACTTGTGACTTAGAAAGGGACTTGGATGAGGCAGACTTGATAGAGAAAATCTTGCAAAGGGGTTTGAGTTAGCGCCCCTCTGCTTATTCAACATGCCCCATAGAAGAACCTATGAAAGGTTGTTTATATTTGAGCAGTTTGAGTTGGCTTTTATGTTTGTTGTTGTTGTTGTTGTGGTTGCTTACGCTTCTGCTTGGCTGTGTCTGTTAGGAACCCTGGTCTGCACTGGAAACGCCGTGGGCATCGTGATGACGACGAGCAGGACGATGACCTCACCAAGGACATGGAGGACCCGTCGCCTGTGCCTGGCATGGAGGAGGTTGCGCTGCCCAAGACCGGTCAGTAGCAGTCTGCCATTCTGCCCACGCTTCTGCCTCCCACCTAGCTGGTTCAAACTGGCAGTGCCCGCTCCTAGTCAGTTTATGCAAATAGTTGGCTTGCGGTAAACAACAGTAGGCTGTTTTTGAGATTTTGCGAAGCAGAGAACCAATGTAAAGTCGGTCGCAGTCAGTTTGGAATTCATCAGGATTTCATTTTAGTTGTGACCTTTACAGGCCTCAGCAGGTCAGGGACTCCAGAAATTCATGTATATATTTGTATATTTGACAAAATGTCATCATTGATTGAATGCTAGCTGAAGATGGACTGTAGATTATGCCATGGTTGTGAGGGAAATTTACACAAATGGTGTCAAATCTCACATTTCAAGAGCTGGGTTTAGTTTAGAATTTCCGAAAATCCACTAAAAAGACAGTTATCAGCTCATTGGCTTGAGGAATAAATGTCCTCAACGCTCTCTCGTCTTCCCTGTAGAAGTCTGTGGCTAAAAGAAGCCGCTGCTTTTCTTTTGTGCATGGAACGTCCCTTTGGTGCTGTCCCACATTGCTCTGACAGGCCTTTGGCTTCTGAGTAATCAACACACTGGTGCCTTCTGAAGGGCCTTTGTTGGTGTAGGTGAAGTAATTGCTTGTTCCATTTTTATCCTGTCCTTCATTGGCCTGTCCCTCACGTGCACGTGTGCACTCCTGGATTGGTCCATGCAGTCAACCAGAAGAAAGACAGTGAGAATACCCCAGTGAAGGGAGGCACTGTGGCCGATTTGGGTACGGTCTGTCTGTCTGTCTGTCTGTCTTTGCTTGCTTTCTTTTATTAGCCCCGGCATCATATGTGAAATAAGCAGTCAATTATAATTAATTAATGCGTTATTACAATCATTTTTCAGATGAGCAAGAGGATGGTTCTGTGGTGTCTGGAGGCAAGGTAAAAGCAGCAACAGTTCTGTGATGTAGCCAACACGTGTTACTTGAACACTTCCATAGGATAGCTATTTCCCAAAGACTCTTTTTAGCACACATGTGGATCGTATGGTGTGTAATTATAGACGAATGTTGCAGTCACAATAAGAATGCTTATGGACTGTATGCTATGCATGCAGATAGAAATGTTAAAAGGAGAGGGGTTGTGTTTTTTTAAATGCTCTGACATATAATAAGAGTTTGATACATTGAGGGGCTAATAGTCTGTTAGAGTGATTCACCCCAAAGCTCAAAGCTCCAGCACCCCAAAGCTCCTGAGAACGTAAGCTCAGGAGTCAGCCTCTCATTTCAGGATGATGAAGAGCAGAGCAAGGCTGAGGTGAACCGCCTGCTGGACTCCGGCGAGGACAACGTGACCGAACAGACCCATCACATCATCATTCCCAGCTACGCCGCCTGGTTCGACTACAACTGGTGAGAAAAAGTAGCCCTGATGTCCGAGGACAGAACATAGGCGTAGCCATACTGTCATTTATCAATGTGGATTTGACACTGAATCGAAAGTGGTAGGATTAGATGAAGCAATAAAACTGTACGAACATATTCGTTCAATATTCGCTTGCAAATGACAGTGAGGACAATCGCTGCTAAAAATTCGAGAAACAAATATTTTTAGCTTTAGTTATCCTATGTTTGTGCAGTCTATTCTTTTTCAGTTTAAGAAAGTGAAGAGTTGTGTGAGGACAATACATGAAATACACAAGTGATCAGCTGAATGATCTGTAGATTAACATCAGATTTAACAATGTGTAAGAATGTGTTTCAGTGCAGTGGTGGTTGTGGTCTAACTGTCCTACACCTTCTTTCCTTAGCATCCATGAGATTGAGCGAAGGGCTTTGCCAGAGTTCTTCAATGGCAAGAACAGATCCAAAACTCCAGAGATGTGAGTCCTCCTGTTCATGGGCACACACACACACACACACACACACACACACACACACACACACACACACACACACAATATCTATGTTGTATACACAATGAGGTATCTACTGCATGCTCAAGTATCAGTGGTGTGTGCAGCACTCTAGATGGACATGTCCATTCTTTTTGAGTGTCCAGCTTTCCTACCTCTGACTTGTCTGACCTCACATCCCGGCTCCGACTCGGTTTTTGTGTCTAACATCCTCGGCTGTGCTTCTGTCCATTGTCCTTCAGATACCTGGCGTACCGTAACTTCATGATCGACACCTACCGTCTGAACCCGCAGGAGTACCTCACCTCCACCTCCTGCCGGCGCAACCTCACCGGGGACGTCTGTGCCGTCATGAGGTGAGCTCATCCTCCGTCTGGTGGGGCTCGAGGGTTGGATGGGCAGTGGGCCCCAAGGTCATAGAGCCTGAAACCAGACTGTGTGTGTGTGTGTGTGTGTGTGTGTGTGTGTGTGTTTAAACCTGATGGTAATTCGTGGTGTCCCGTTTAGTTAACGCTACATCTTGTTGGTTCATTCAGGGTCCATGCCTTCCTGGAGCAGTGGGGACTGATCAACTACCAGGTGGACGCAGACAGCCGGCCACTGCCCATGGGCCCACCCCCGACCCCCCACTTCAACGTGCTGGCTGACACTCCCTCAGGCCTGGTGCCATTGCACCACCGCCCCCCACAGGTCAGTACTAGGAATGCAGCCGTTAGAAAGACTAATGTGTGCTCTCAGCATAGTTGAAGTAGGTTATGGTTTTCACTTGCATACCCAGAACACTTTTATGGCACTTATGGTGTGTTTGTAACTAGTGTGTACGTGCTTCATTGACTGTTAGTTAAGTTAAGAGCTTAGCTGCGATGCATGGAGACCCTTGAATGTTTTTCCTTGGACCGTGCAGGCATATCACAGATCCTGTGTGTGTGTGTGTGTGTGTGTATGTGTGTGTGTAGGTGCCGCCTGCCCAGCAGATGCTGAACTTCCCAGATAAGCTTAAAGACAAGCACAGTGACATGCAGAACTTCGGCCTCCGGACGGACATGTATTCCAAGAAGCCCGCCAAGGTAAGGGGCGAGAGTTTCAGTTTCAGACACAGGATAGAAGTATCCAGTCACCGGTAAAGTTGAGAGAGTTTTAAGACCCTGCTCTTCTTCAAAATATCTGTTATACTAAACCTACCAAAAACTTCAGTGGCTGATAATCTTTTATAAGTTTAGTTTAATTCCCAGCCAGCAAACACACTGGTTGAAAATGTGTATCTGTACAGTTAGTCTCCGTGGATGGTAGCGGCTGCGAAATAAATAACAAGTGTAAATGAGTTTGGTTTTCTCTTGACCCTGAGCCAGCTAAAGATTGCATGCGCACACACACAGTCTACCCAACAAGTCCACACAGGCACTCTATGCAGACCGGTGCACAGAGCACGGATATAAACATGCTGTGGACACGGCTACCACACTCGATCATTATCCCAGAACGTTGACTTGTACAGCCATTTCTTGTACCGTTATACTGAATTTCAGCACTGATGGACTGCCTGCCTCATTTTGCCCTTATAGCCGAGCAAGTCTGGCAGGGAGTGGACTGAACAGGAGACCCTGCTCCTTCTTGAGGTGAGTGGAGTGTGTACGCACGCACGCACACACACACGCACACACATGCACGCACACTGACACACACTGACACACAGGGAGAGGGAGACCCTGGGTCAAGGCAGACAGACCAATTACCATTGCTGATTCTGGCCTTGTGACTTCAATAAAATTGTTTGCCACTCGGCTCAGGACTTGTGATCTGTCTCACTGGTATTATATTTTACATTTCCACCCTTCCTTTATCTCTTGGTCGGTCTCTCTCTCTCTCTCTCTTTCTCTTTCTCTTTCTCTCTCTCTCCCTCCCATCAGGCTCTGGAGATGTACAAGGATGACTGGAACAAGGTGTCGGAGCACGTGGGCAGCCGCACACAGGACGAGTGCATCCTTCACTTCCTGCGTCTGCCCATCGAGGACCCGTACCTGGAGAGCACTGAGGCCACCATGGGACCGCTGGCCTACCAGCCCGTGCCCTTCAGCCAGTCTGGAAACCCCGTCATGAGCACCGTCGCCTTCCTGGCCTCAGTGGTGGACCCTCGCGTGGCCGCCGCCGCAGCCAGAGCTGCCCTCGGTAAGAGTGTGTGTGTAGGGGTGTACAGGATGCATTGATTTTAAAACTGTATTGATACCAAGGTTTGAAATACCAATTTGGCTTTTTATTTGTTGTTAATTCTACCCTTTATTGGTAGGGAAACACAAATATTCATTATGACCAAATAACTGGCACATTTTCAAGTCTTTCAGCCCTTCATGCCGCTATCTGCGACTGTGCCAGTCCAGGGATAAAAGCACACTTAGCTAGTGCAGAATTGTTGTCATGGAGCAGATAAATATCGGCTGCCATTGGTTAATATTATATAATTTACCGATAGCCATACCAGTGTTAGGCCGACATATCGGTGCATCACTAGTGTACGCAACAGTGTGCAAAATCAGTTTTGTCTTGTTGATTTCTACACAAATTACTGTGAGTGTAATTTTTTGGCTTTAACTCTCTGTCTCTGCTCTCCCTCTGTCCCCTGTCCTCTCCTCTCTCCACTCTGCTCTTTCCATCTCTCTTTTTCTCTTTCTTCTCTCTCCTCCCCCTCTTCTCTGGCTCTCCTGGTCCTCCCTGCAGAGGAGTTCTCGCGTGTGCGTGAGGAGGTGCCTGCTGAGCTGGTGGAGGCCCACGTGAAGAAGGTGCAGGAGGCCGCCCGCAACACGGGCAAGGTGGACCCCGCCTTCGGCCTGGAGAGCAGCGGCATCGCCGGCACTGCCCCCGAGGAGCCCGAAAAGACAGGTAACACACACACACACACACACACACACACTTAGAGGAAGTAGAATGACAAGTCAGCGTAATGCCCTGTTCACACATACGCTTCAGGCAAAGCTTGCTGGTGGGTTGCTGGTGGGTGAGTTTTCCCAAAACTCGGGTTTGTGTAGGCACTGAAGGGAGATTGACAGGTCAACAACCAATCACCGCTGTTACCTAGCAGTGGAGGGCAGTTAGTTAGCTCACACTGCATTTCAGACATGTTTTGAGGTTACAAAAACGGCTTTTTTAGAATGTACAGTGTCTATTTCTCGCTAGGTTTCACAAAATCTAAGCATAGAAAAGCTAAACGAATGTTGTTTATCTGCAATTACGGCCGTCTCAGACCATCTACTGAACTCCGGGCGCCATCTTGGTTTATTTTGAGAACCGCTTTTGCTCATTAGCATAACTGCAATTTGATTGGTTGTCGCTCGTGCTGCAGCTTGAAAAGTTGAGCATTTCTCAGCGTTTGACTCGAACAACGCAAGCAAAGCTATGACACGCTCCCATAATTTAGTTCAGCAAAGTCTGGTGGCAGCCCATGAAAAGTGAATGAGAAGCGTCTACGTGGAAGCCTCCACCGCATGTGAATGGCCTGTAAGGAAAGGCCTGTGTGGTAGAGGGAGTGACGTGTCAATTGCGTGAGTCTCGTGCTCAATGCGTGAGGGTTAGCAGCCCTGGTTTTGGCAGGCAGCTGCTCTACTGCTAACCACCACTGAATCTTTAAGTGGTAAGCAGTACTGGACCGTACCGGCCCACTTTCACCCCTGCATCCAGCACAAATGCAGCAGTAGCTTCAGACCTTAAGCCTATGGTACGCTCCCGCACTGGTGAGCGCGTGACGAGAATTGCGTCATTTTTACGGCATGCGTCGCGTCTTTGAGTCGACCGAAATTTAAGACCGCGCGTCAAAGTGACGCGTAGACTGCGCATGTGTAAACCGGAACTGCTGTAAACACTCCCCTCCAGTAAGAACAACACTTAACCTAGAAACAAACCTAGACAGAAGAAGACTTGTTTGGTTACCATAACGACGATGGAGCAGAGTGCCTGTCTTCAGCTTGCCTGGCTATCGAGTTACGTGAAACACCACGACATGGAGTCAACTTCGACCGATGTAAAGCTACAATCCACAGATACATTCTTTAACATTATCTTTAACGGTTACTTTACCATCTATGGTGTAGAACCCAAAGTATTTCAAGACACCACATTTTAGATGAGTTGGGGACGTAATTGTCCGCTCAGGCTGGCCATTCTGTGCGTTATCTTTCATTGTCAAAACAGGGTGGCTGCATGGGCTCATTGTGGCTACTGGCTATTGGCTTGATTTGGTCATGAGCCCTGGATCATAGAGCACTGAATGAGATGGCCAACAATAAAATAAAACTAATCATAGACTGTAGAAATGCGCTACACAGCACTAAAAACCAAATAGTTTATTTATAGTTCGACTACGGATATTTCATGTCATGTTCGAATAAAAAGTGACAGCCCTACTCCCTGCATAGAGAGCTGACATGACTTTGGATTAAATGCATCTTTTAAAAATGAGCGTAGCCTAGCACCTAATGCTGAAATCAAATCGCGAAACCCAGAGCCATATAAAGGTATCTATCTACAACGCTCAGGCGAAACCCAGTAACACTTGTTGATCGAGATGCATTCTCGCCTGTTCCGTATATAATGCGTTATCAATAGTGATTATAATAATAAAGGGAATGTAGCCTACCTCTCCCAGGTGCAATCATTATCACCTACTCCTGAACAATGCTGAACTCAAATCTCGAAACTTGCCTGTCAACACCGGATAATGCGTTATCATAATAATAATTGAAGGAATAACCTAGGCTACCTCTCGCTCTAAATACACCCATTATCACAGTGGGACATTATACATTATGAACACAAAGAGTTAGGCTACTTCAAAACTTTTATTGACACGTCATAATTACAGGTTTTTGGTTCATACTTTTTGGTTTGAGGCAGGTGTGAAGACTCAATACAAATTTAAATAAGGACATCTGTACGCACAACTCTTTCTTACCATGACACTGCTGTGTTTAGAAAAATGTCTTTACTTTGTATCACACCAATATTGCTGCCCTCGCGGCACCGAGTCACTTAGCTATAGGCTAAGTAGCCTAATAAGCAAGTAGGCTAAGCTAGTCTCTCAGCTATACCAACAGGTGTGCTGTGTGTGTTCTGGTGGATGATAAATTGGCCCATCGCATCGCTCCATTTATCAAACTTCCCAGCAGACAGGCGAAAGTACTCGTGGTGCTTTTTCCTTCATTAGCTCTTCCTTCGTTCAGTGCTCGCACATCCCAAGTTCTTCTTTTCTTCAGGCGTTTCAGGCTTCTTTTGTGGTTGTGTCCTACTTTCAGGCTCGACGTACCGCCCCCAGTTGGTGGGGCAGAGTATCACAGTTAATCCGTAGTGCGCAGGCGCTAACCTTAATGATTTAACGCGCATTCAGGACAGCAGAAGTTGGAGTATGCTTCACGTCCACGCGCAAATGTGACGCAGGACCGTACCAGAGCCTTTATTGTTGGTAATATCTGCAGTAGCTCTGGTGTCCAGCAGGGGGCAGCAGCTGAGCAGTGTTTTTATCTGAGCTTCAGCTACTGAGGGAGATGCAGTCATCATGGGTGGAGGCTGCAGCCACCTCGGCCTGTCTGGCTCTGCTATCTGCTGCCTACCCCACCACTAATGCATGCAGAGATTAAGCTTTTCCCTCCTTGTTGCTTAATATCAGCTCGGATATCGGATTACTCTATTTATTTGCCGTTATACATATGATTATATAGTATAAGTATATATACTCTTTCAGGATGTATGAATGGGTGGCGGCAGCTTGTGTGGATGTTAGGGGCTCTGCTGGTAGGTGTTTTTTTGTTGGAGCCAGCTGTCAATCATTCCAGAGCTCACCTTGTGATGGACTCCTTGAAGCTGTATTCCTTTCAACACTGCTGCATCACCGAGAGTGGGACCGGTGGGGACACTAGTGTTAATGTGACGGCTACCTGATGCTGCCATTGTGCCTTCAGTCAGTGTCCTGCACATCCAGTGTGGTCATGCTGTGTGTCCTTGTGCACAGAGGGTTTGGCCAGACAGGAGCAACAGAGAGGTGAATATATATATATATATATCTGTGTGAGAGAAAGAGAGAGGCTGGCTGCCGTGGCAACGCACAGATTAGTGCAGCAGCAGCAGCAGATGGGGAGGGGGGAGGGGGTGGGCGGCTAAAAGTGGGTCAGTCGAGTGTGAGCTCAGTGTGCCACACTGCAGGCTCAGAGAATGCACACAGTGCCACTCAATACACACACACACAGCAAAACCATGTTGGTTTTGCTCAAAACAAATATGCACATGCATAACAGCAGTTGCACACACAAACACTCTGTAGGGAGCAGCTAAAACACACACACACACACAGAGCTTTTTATATTGATGGACACTCATAAACACACACACATGTACAAAGCCTCACAAAAAGATCTACCCTGGTTCAAAGGTTAATGTAGTCAGCTGCCAAAGCTCGATGGTTTTGACATTTTGAGGGTCCAGTATAGACACACACACACACACGCTGTTTAGTCCCAATGCCCGTGAACATCACACCACAGCTGCCATAATCACCCAGCGCTGTCAGCACACTGACATGGCATGGCCTCTTGGCAAATCTCTCTCTCTTCCCTTCACTCCCTCCTAGGCCAATCAATCCCAGTGTGTGGCTGTTAAAGAGCCGCATGGAGTAGTGAAAAGATTTATTTGAATCGCGCCCCTTACCCTACAACTAGCAGGGTGTCCACAGTATTTCATTCGTTTTAAACTCCAACACCTTGTACGATTATGTCTCTCAAGCCTACTACTCTGTAGTGTCCGAGCCCCTGAAATGGAGCAGATTGGAAACAGTGATGGTCCCGTGTTAGTTTGAAAACTCCTTTTGCATTTTAATATGGACAAACAGATCTGTAAAAGATGATGAAAATGCACATAATGCAATTCCACAGGCACTCATATATGTTTGGCGTGCACACTGTTCCTTACGGCTAATAGCTCCACCATCACATAGGACTACATATGTGTCTCCATCATTAGGCCTGTGTCCCAGTTGTGCTTCTAATAACAACAGACTTATGGCCTCTGGGCCTCCCCGGTTCACCAGTGGCCTTCAAAGTGCCAAAACCGCCATCATAAAGTCTGGAATGGGTCAGATCGTTTAAGTCTTAATGGGCACATTTTTCTTTGTGTTAGCATTAACTATTACCTTGAGGTTTGCGCTACAGAAGTGCTGTGAATAATAGTGATATTGATGCACAATGTTTCCATGGATAGTATTATCTATCTTTCATTGCCAACCTCTGTAGTGAACACACACACACTCGTTCTGTATCTCTGTCCATGCTCTCTTTCTTTCTCTCTCTCTCTCTCTCTCTCTCTCTCTCTCTCTCTCTCTCTCTCTCTCTCTCTCTCTCTCTCTCTCTCTCTCTCTCTCTCTCTCTCTCTCTCTCTCTCTCTCTCTCTCTCTCTCTCTCTCTCTCTCTCTAATCTGAGTTCAGCCTGTGTTCGGGACACCCTGTACTGCGGAGCGGTCACGTTAAATATGGGTCCACTCTGTGCTGGGTCACTTCACTCCTCCGCTCACCATCCAGCCGCTCTCTTAAGCGCCGTTTATCACCGCCAGTCCAGACGGTTTTACCTACCTCGTAGATCCTCACTGGCCCTGCTGAACATGAATCTCTCTCTCACTCACACACACACACACACACACACACACACGGCTCTCCCGCGGTGTCCTCCAGTGCAGTGTGTGTTCGGTCTGCCTCTGTCAGGGCTGCGGCGGTGGGGAAAGCCTATCGACTGGCCGCTAAGTAAACTGGCCCTGCGGGCGTGTTTGAGCGCGCTGGGTGTGTTTTAGTGTCGGGTTAATGCACTTTGTGAAACGGTGAAAACAGCATTAGCCTGCATCAGCTCACTCACCCACCCCACCCTCCTCCTCCTCCTCTTCCTCCCCCATTAGATTCCACTTCTCTCCTCTCCTTCGCCTGCGTCCTGTTAAATAGTCCGACTGGGCGGGCGTTGTTCTGAATGCATCCCTCTGTGCTTGTGTTGCAGATGGCAGCGACTCAGAGAAAATGGACACCGACTCCGCGGACGCCCAGCAGCCTGACAAGGTGAGCTGGCCGACTGGTCTCGCTGTACTGTAGAGGTCACAGAAGTCGCAGAGATGAGCTGCTGAACGTGTGCTTTTCTGGACAAGTGGCAATCTGCTGTGGCTCCATTTAGTTTCTGAAGTCATTATCTGTGTTTATAGTCAGTGTTACCCACTTAATTTCCTCTTTTATGGTCCCTCATCATGAAGTGCTCCCAGACATATGGTTTGGGAAATGGCCAAGAGTAAACTAGCCTGAATGGCCGATGTCATCCCGACTAAGTTAAATGTTTATTTTCCCCCAAGGCTGCCTGATTTTATGCCTTAATATAGGGGAGAGACACATTCTACTGATGAGCCTTGCTGTTAGTCTTATTCATATGAAACCCTGGTGGGAAAGGACACTAGATGACACTCTGCTTTTGTTTATATATACTGTACCAGCATAGTCCCTTGAAGTTGGAATAAAACGCCTAACCATACTTAACAGGAGACCAATCAAACCTGCTTAACGCAGCCAGGAGTCTGTATGTGTAGCAGTCAGCTGTCTCATCTTGGTTGTTTCCCCCCTCGTGTCTCACCCATTTTTCTCTCCTCTCCCGGGGCCCCAGGCGGAGTCCAAGGAGGAGGCGGACAAGCCCAGCGAGTCCGAGCGTCCGGCCGAGGGCGAGAAGGTGAAGACAGAGGGAGCGGAGGCGTCCGAGCGAGGGGAGGAGGAGAGCGACAGCGCAGAGGAGAAGAGCAGAGGTAAGGAGCGCCAGCGCTGCCCAACCAGCACACAGACTGACTGGATGAGTGACTGGAGGCCCAATCAGGCCCCAGGTCTGTCTGTCACATACTCAAGGGGCCCAGCTGGGATTAGAGGCAATCAGGCCCCATCTCTGTCTGTCACATACTCAATGGGCCGTGTTCCAGGTTTACTAGGGTCTGGCGTTTCTGGAAAGCCACACAGCCTCTGCTTTCGATGGCTGAGTAGATTAGATTAGATAATGCTTCATTGTCAGACATCGGATCAGACATTTCTTGCGTCCATAGCATAGCAGCTTTTTGGATATGTCCAGAAAGCTCTGAATGACTCGTGTGTACTGAGCACCCTACGATTTACTACTCTTAAGAGTAGCAGCAGGAAGAAGAGGATTGTGTGATCAGTGACTAAATCTTGATTTGATGAGTTGCAGCTGTGTCAACCCGACCAGAAATCGCCTGCATTGCTCAAAGCAGCAATACACCTCACCACTGTGTGGCATATTACCTCAAATAGCGTGTTGAATACGTGGCGGTGACTTTTGGAGGAGTCCATGGAGACCGCCGAGGACGGGAAGGAGGGCGAGGATGAGCAGGAAGAGGCCCGGAAGAAGAAGGTGGAGCTGGACATCGGTGAAGGGAACATCGCCACGGCCGCCGCCGCCGCTCTTGCCTCCGCTGCCACCAAGGCCAAGGTACACGCCACGACACGCGATGGAGACGGCCATGTCTTGAAATCAAATATTGCAAAGAAAAGGACGAATGATTGATTTTTTAATTGTTTTTTTAAAAAAAGGATCAGATATTGCACATACCCCTTGCATGTGATGGGCTTTGCAGATGAGCCCTGGTCCAGTCAGTGAAATGACCCCCATTCCTCTCTTTCCCCTCTCTCCTCCCTCTCTACCTCCTCTACCCCCACTCTCTCCTCCCTCTCTCCTCCCTCTCTCCTCCCTCTCTGCTCTCCTCTTCTCTGGCTCCTGTCCTCCGCTGGGCCCCGCAGCACCTGGCGGCTGTAGAGGAGCGCAAGATCAAGTCTCTGGTGGCCCTGCTGGTGGAGACGCAGATGAAGAAGCTGGAGATCAAGCTCAGACACTTCGAGGAGCTGGAGACCATCATGGACCGCGAGAAGGAAGCTGTACGTGTTTTTATATATATATACACACACACACACACACACACACACACACACACACACACACACACACACACACACAGAGAGAGAAACCCATTCGACCCACTTTACTTATGAAGAATTGCACTTCCACCCTCCAACTTACATAGATGCACGCACACACTCAGTGTGTGCACACTGCACATCACCACCATGGTGTCTTGTTTGTTTGTGTTTTTGTTTGTTTCTGTGACGCGGTTTCACAGCCCCCTCAGACCTGCAAGACTTTAAGTTGCGTCTGCCTCGTCTCAAATCCTCTTACTGTTTGTGTTCACTTCTGTTACCCGAGCGATGAGTCATCTTCTATTAGATAACCATGTTCTGTTTTTGTTTAAATGCCTGTTTCTGTTCTGGAGTTAGTTACCCTCCGACCTAATCCTCCCCGAGGTAATGAATGCTCCCTCCCCACCCTGTCCACTTGGCTCTTGAATTATGCTAATCAGATGCAAGGCTTCATTAAATTGGAGCTCATTTGCAGGAGGGAGTGTTGCAGTTTGTCACAGCCTCATTTAGCTGCAGTATATGATAAGCAAGGGTTATTGTCCATTACATTTATATAAAACACAAATTAGTTATATAGTTATTTGCTAATCTGTCAACAGTAATAGAACAGAAGTATATACAATCCATAAAATACACTTTGGCTGCAGCAGTGAAACAGTCTTTTTGCTGCCTGTTTAACCAAATATCAACATTTGAAATGGTATCCCTCAGATTCCTCAGCGACTCCTATCTTCTTATCACTAGTGCTGCTGAAGACATGTCTTGCCCAGTAAGCGCACACACACACACACACGAGATCACCTCGCCTGGAATTCCCCTTGTTATACAAAAATAGTGTTAGACATTCCCATGTTAAGACAAGCCATGGCTTAAAGTGTGGCTGTATTGTGTGGGTTGCACTCGGTGAC
This sequence comes from Alosa sapidissima, assembly GCF_018492685.1. Lineage (NCBI taxonomy): Eukaryota > Metazoa > Chordata > Actinopteri > Clupeiformes > Clupeidae > Alosa > Alosa sapidissima. The sequence goes on from NC_055966.1 coordinate 7,049,870, forward strand.
CTCGCAGGCTAACGGACGTGGCGAGCAGCAGAGATGCCTTGCAAGCCTGTAGATAGTAACCCAGTTTGCTAGCTGTAAATAGTGCATGAAGAATCAGGCTTTATATAACCCTGTGCAGTTGGATTTTTTTTTACTCTTTTTTTTTTTTTTTTTTCTGTTTTTATTCCCCCCATCTTAGCCTTCTGTTCTTCCTTCACTGCCCAGCACTGCTGCTTATTTATCATTTAACTGGACGGCTTCATCAGCCATCTGCTTATCTTACCTACACACACACGGTCATATATACACACACACACCCTCATACTAACTGCACATTCATACTCAAATTCAGACACCCCTAAATACATGCACACACACATACATGTGCGCACACACACACACACACACACACACACACACAAACATGCACGCAAACATGCACGCGCGCACTCTTACCCAAACACTTGGTATGACCCTTGGGGTCCTGTTCTGTGAGCAGAAATATTGCTCCTCTCTACATGCCACAGGGAGCAGGTTTGGACTCCAAGTCTCTTTTGAGTCCTTCCACGGGAGCAGTCCAGTCCATCTCTCTTAAAGCCCAGTGTGACACGGTGTGATTATTCTCAATCACGCCCCATGTTAGAACTCGCACTCTTTCCTCTCAATCAAAGTGTCCCGACTGCTGTGCTCGGGTCCAAATCAACCTACCAAAATGTCTTGACATGCCAGAAACCCCAATGGTTGGAGTGTTGATTGTTGCCTTGATTAAGATTCAGACTGCAGGGCCAAAATGAGTTGTACAGTGTTTGCACAACTTTTAGAGAGCACGGAGCAGAATATGAACTGTGATATGACTCTTTGTCTCTGCCCTGTCTCCTCTCTGTCCTCTGCACTCTTTGTCTCTGCCCTGTCTCCGCTGTCCTCTGCATTTCTTTTTTTTTCATCTTACTCACTCTCTCATCCGGTCTTCCCTCCATCTCTGTTCTCTATCTGTCTCTTATCTCCCCCTCTCTCTCTCACCCCCCTCTACCTTAATCTCTCTCTCTCTCTCTCTCTCTCTCTCTCTCTCTCTCTCTCTCTCTCTCTCTCTCTCTCTCTCTCTCTCTCCCCCTCTCCTCTCCCTCTCCTTCTCTCTCTTTCTCCCTCTCAGCTGGAGCTCCAGCGGCAGCAGCTGTTGACTGAGCGGCAGGCCTTCCACATGGAGCAGCTGAAGTACGCTGAGATGAAGGCCCGCCAGCAGATGGAGCAGCAGGCGGCCGCAGCTGCCGCCGCTGCCCAGAACGCCGCGGCCGCCGCCGGGGGCCACCACGGTGGGCCTCCCCACCACGGGCCCCATGGACCCCCAGCCCCGTCGCCCGCCCACGGGCCACCTCCCCACGGGCCCATGCCAGGCATGCACCCTGGGCACCCCGGAGGCCCCGGGCATCCAGTGGGCCCCGGCTTCCCGCCCATGCACCACCAGATGGGACCACACCACCCGACCGCGACAGGTGAGCACCGCCAAGGTGTAGGGAGAAAGCACCCAGGTCTGTGCATGTGTATGAGAATGGAAGCTGGGGTGAGAAGTGTGGTGTAGCGGGGGGGGGTGTGTGTGTGTGTGTGTGTGTGTGTGTGCACGCACGTGTGCTGGTCTGACCCGGGCATGGAGCAGCGCTGCTGTGGCCTTTTAGCACCGTGTGCTCTATAATGAATGAGCACTCTGTCCCTAGGCCCCTGTGTTTAATTCAGTAGTGTGTGTGTGTGTGTGCGTGTGTGTTTGGTCATGGTCATGCATGCATGCATGTGTCTTCCTCAAGTGGGGCACTGAGACTTATTCACTCAGCTCATTACCATATATGGAAGTGTTCAGCCATTGACTGTAGCTCCACTTCTAATTTTAACCTTTACACCTGCGAGGCTTTGATTGGCTTATTTTGTGGTCTCCTTTCTGTGCAGGACCAATGGTTCCAGGTCAGCCGATGCCTGGCCGAATGATGCCCGGCCCTCCCCCTGGCGGTCCCCCCCAGGGCAGCATGCCCCCCATGATGGGCCCGCGACACCCAGGTGCCCCCAACGGCATGTGTAAGAACCCTCACCCATCATCATCATCATGAGGATGTGCTCGATCTCTATAGCCTGTTCAGTATGTTCAGCAGAGATAGAGTTCACAACAAGCCTATGATTTGGTTTTTGTAGGACTGATGGTCATTGCCTTTGTTCACTTAGATCTGTGTGTGGTGGTGTTTGTCAAAACCAATAGGCATTTTCAGACCAGACAGTTCTTAGAAACACCCAACTGGACAGGTGTCAGTCTACCAGTTGATCACAGTGGATGCAGATGAACCTACCATCTAATTGACATTATGGTATCATATGTCTGTCCAGGCAGATTACATTGCCATCAGATTTACGTTAGCGTAGCAGCCTATTGAACATGAAGTAATGAAATGGACACCATAGTTAGTTAAGCTGCTGAAGACCGACACCATTGCATAGACTAATAAAATAAGCTGTAACTAGCATATTAGCCTGTCCTACCCCAATGGAAAATACTCAAATCTTTCCGTGTGTTGACGTCGACTAAAGACAAGATTTATATTCTTCCAAAAATCCTACCATCAAATTGTCATTAGGGTAGCAGGCTATTTATTACATGGACATAAAGTAATGAAACAGACAGTGTTCCTATTTAGACTACAAACCCACCCCCCCCCCCCCCCCCACATTCCATTCACTTAAAAAGTTGTAGTTAAAGCGATGGTTCGGAGTAATTTCACCCTAGGGTCCTTTGCACCATGACCCCAAGCCAAACACCCTCCCAGAACCTGTTTTCCCTTGGGGGAACCCTTGTCGAGTAGCCCTGTCAGAAACGAATGAGTTTCTGCAGGCGTAATGGAACCAACTTTTATCTCGTAAATTACCCCACTAATAATGCCCTGAATGGTACGAAACTTCTACAGTATGTTCTTTACTCATAAAACGAGGCATTGAAAAGTTTGTAGGTACACCAGGAGTTTATTTAAACTAGATGTACCGCATAGCGGTACAAAATATGACCGCCGCTCAGTCCTGTACATCCGTTCCGCGAAAATAAATCACACTTCAATTTGTCTCCATATTTTACTCCATCCCCCACTCTTGAAACTTTTGTGTATGCTTGTTTGGCATGCCTGTGTGTGTGTGTGCGACTGCACAGAAAGTAGCCTACTGGTGCTGAAAAGGTGAATAGATTGTAGAATAGCCAAAGTAGCGCGAATGAAGTAGCCACTTCTAAATGGGACCCACTACTACACAGTAGCTTAAGGTGTTTTGCTAAAGCAGCCATAATGAAATGAAGGTGTCATTGTTTGGATACTTCACACACACGTGCTTTTTAATTTCACAGACTACAACTACCAAGCTGTAATCAAAGCACATCGATTCCCCTCTCACACCCTGCACGCACTTAAAACAAAATAAACAGGCGTCTCAGTCTCACGCATGTATAGGCAAAACTGTATCAGACCGGTGTAGTGTAACGTTGGTAAATCTTCCATTGCACAGAATGATTTTGTAGCACGTGCAATAAATGACAGTCGAAAGATACAAACAGTGCTGCTATACATTTGCTTGGTATAACCGCATTTATAGTTTTCTACAAATGCAATCAATCAAATGGGCCTCCATCACTCAACCAACGCTAACGGTAACATTACCTAGGTCCTTATTGATATTACAAGATTAACGTACCTGCAGTAAAAACCAAGCATGTCCGATAAACATCCTCACTTCATCCTCACTTACACTTCATGTGAACATCGTCCTGTCCTTATTAGATGTTCGCTGCGGTAAATTACAGTCCTTGTAGGAAGTGTCCATTATTTTTCCAACCCACTTTTAACTTCCAACAAAATTACGTCTCACTGCAACGATGCGCCATCTAGTGGACAAACGACTACTTATCGCCAATACTGAAAATGCAGCCATGATGATGATGATGATGATGATGATGAATATTTTGGCTTTCTTTTGATCCTATTGAATTTGTAATTATGTATCGGCCGTTCTAATACCGATAGTATGTGGGTGCCTGTGTGTGTGCATGTGTATATGTGTGCACCGCCATTTACAGGCCAATGAGTGTACAGTCACTAAATGTACACATAACCTAATTTTTTTAGCCCCCCCATGGATGAAATTCTACGAAACTTGGCATACCCCCAGACCCCCAGAGAATGCCAGGTCAATCATACACATACAATTTGGTGCAGTTCTGAACATCTTAACTGAAGATAGGGGCAATTAAAGCAGAATAATATTGCATTTTCATTTTTTACCGGGGGGGCAAATCACAAATGAGTGATTATGAGCCAGGTTGATGTGGGCCCTTGAGACCAACATACCATAAAAGATTCACAGAGAACTGTGTCTGCCTTACCCTCCTTTCGGGGGGTCCAGTCCAGCGGGGGGGCTGCAGATGAAAACGAAAAATTACGGTTCCATGCTATCCATGTGGGGGTACATGCCCACCAAGTTTTGTGTACCCCGGTCTTTCAGTGTCCCGGGAATCCTTGTTGGTGTACGTCACTAAATGTACACATAAATTATTTTATTGTAAGGCCCCCCATGAACGAAAGTACACAAAACTTGGCATGCATTCAGAGGGTGTCATAATGATCCTACACTTTTAATTTCGTGCAGTTTTGACCTCGTCAGCCAGAGATATTGAGATGAAAACACCTAATTTTTTGCTTTTTAATTTTTAACTAGGTGGCGCTATACATGAAATAAGTGGTAATGGGATGGGTTGACATGCCCCCTTAAGACCAACATACAAAACCAAGGTGGACCTCCTAGGCCCTACGGTTCTCGAGATATTCACAGAAAACTGTCTCCGGCCACCTACAGGCCAGTTGGTGTATAGTAACATAAATTAATTTATTGTGTGGCCCCCCATGAACGGAATTCCACAAAACTTGGTGTGCATACAGAGGGTGTCATAATGATCCTACACTTCCAATTTCGTGCAGTTTTGACTATATTAGGTCACAGATACCTTCAATTACACCACCTCATTTTTACTTTTTTGTGTTTAACTAGGTGGCGCTATACATGAAATGAGTGGTTATGGAATGGGTTGACATGGCCCCTTGAGATCAACATACAAAAAAAAAAAGGTCCTCCTAAACCCTACGGTTTTCGAGATATTCACAGAAAACTGTGTCTGCCCTACCCTCCTTTCGGGGGGTCCAATTCAGCGGGGGGGCTACAGATCAAAACGAAAAACGATGGTTCCATGCTATCCATGTGGGGTTACATGTCCACCAAGTTTCGTGTACCCCGGTCTTTCAGTGTCCCAGGAATCATTGACGGAAATTTGGGCATGCGAAAAATAAAAAAAAAATTAAAAAAAATCTGACTAAACCTATATGACCGCCGCTTCGCTGCGCGGCGGTCATAATAACACTTGCCTGATGGATGCTATTATCTGCTACTATACCGCTGCGTCGACGTTACTTCCGCGATTTGGGAAAAGCCCGTAAAAGTCCTGGCAGGAAGCATGCATAAGGATGTAGATCCAGAAATGCACTAATAGTTTGTTTGTAGTACCAGTTTGCAACAATTATTAGTTAACACTAAGTTGTAAACACTTCGGAAAAAAAATATATTAAAAACTGGATATACCAAAAAACGCTTCCTGCCAGGACTTTTACGGGCTTTTCCCAAATCACGAATGTAACGTCGACGCAGCGGTATAGTCGCAGATAATAGCATCCATCAGGCAAGTGTTATTTAAATAAACTCCTGGTGTACCTACAAACTTTTCAATGCCTCGTTTTATGAGTAAAGAACATACTGTAGAAGTTTCGTACCAGAAAAGTTTCGTACGAGAAAAAGGTTGGTTCCATTACGCCTGCAGAAACTCATTAGTTTCTGACAGGGCTACTCGACCAGAGTTCGACCAAGGGAAAACAGTTTCTGGGAGGGTGTTTGGCTCGGGGTCATGGTGCAAAGGACCCTAGGGTGAAATTACTCCGAACCATCGCTTTAATTAAAAGATTTCCTGTAATTCAGGGAAATTGTAAATTGTTTTGCACAGGGGTGTCTGTTGCATTCATTTTCGTGTGTGTGTGTGTGTACATATGGATGTGGGTAGTAATGCTGTTTGTGGTCATCCTGTTTCCTTCCTCAGACCCAGGACCTATGCCTGGACAGCACGATGGGATGCCTCCAGCCCCCGTTGGACCTCCGGCGCCTGTGCCGCCTCGCGTGGCTGAAAACTAAACACACACACTGTTTCTGGTCATTTTTAGAGCCTCTTGTTTAGAAAGCGAAAGCTGTCCCCCTCTCCCCCCTCCTTTGTTCACACTGAACCCTGTGGGCAGACCCCTGTCTCTGCTGACTGCCTTGCTGTGGGTGGGTCCTCTCTAACCAAGCCTCTCTCTCTCAGGGCCTTATGCCCTTCTCTGCTCACAAAGACACACACACACACACACACACGCTTACTAGCTCAGGGCACATGGACAGGGATGCCATGTTCCTTTCCCCCTGCCTCTCCAGCTCAGCAATAGCACTGGTTACCCCCTAAACCCCCCCCCCCCCCCCACCCTTCCCTGTCTCTGACTTTAGTAAGGCTCTGGTTGGTGCTGGTTCTAGTGACCCCTGCTGTTAAGTAGCCACCCAGGGGCCTTTGAGAGCAGAGGTGGGCACTGGCTGGTGGTCGGCTCCTCCCCTGTAATGTGACGGACTGTATGTGTATATTGTGGTGTTCTGCATAAGCTAAGTTCACACTGGGGGGAACTGAAAGGAGTTAGTGGGGTGGTGGTGGACTAGTGTACTTTCTTTCTCTCTGTCTCTGTCTCTCTCTCTCTCTCTCTCTCTCTCTCTCTCTCTCTCTCTTTCTCTGTCTCTCTCTGTCTCTGTCTCTCTCTCTCTGTCTCTCCCTGCAACTCAGAATAACACTGTAGCTACTAGCTGAAGAGCCTTGTCCTCCCTAGTGGCACCTCTGCTCCAGTCCCAAGCCCCTGGGCGTCCGGCTCAATGTTCCTATTCAGTGCCCAGTGAAGTAGAGTTTTCAGTGTGTGTTAGAGTAGCGTGTGTGTGTATGGCGTTACTGTAAATGCGGGAAGTTATTTGCATCTGTGACCAAACATGGATGCATACAGTTACACAGGGTCACCTTTCTTAGCTCACACACAAATGCACGCTCAGACACATGCTCACACCGAGACACACACACACACACACACACACACACACTGAGAGGTTTTTTGCTCCCCCCCCCCACCCACCCCACCCCCATACCTGCTGTGTATCTGGGAATCTACCTCTCCAGGACTTAGCTCTGGTGTGTTCTCTGCGGTGGTGTAAAGCATCAAGTGTGTGTGTGTGTGTGTCTGGCAACACAGCTGGTTTCTTTTATTGGACATGGAGGGAAGAGGTCTTTGTTAATGGCCTTCTGCCCAGCTAGCCACACACATTGCTGAGATCAATGTGGACCTGTGGACATGCCATAACTTCTGACTTCTTTCACTGGGCGGTCGTGCAGCAAAGCCAAGTAGTGTGCTACACATGCGCGCACACACAAACGCAGGCAAATACACACACACACACACGGACACACTCTTCCCCTCTGAATGTTCCACAAAGCAGACATGCACATGCGCTTACACACACATTCAGACACACTGATGTCTGTTACTGTTCCAAAACATGCATGTACACTGTCTTTAAACACACACACACACACACACACACACACACACACACACACACACACACACACACACACACACTGTCCTTACAGAGCTGTGCCTGGTGTCACACTGAAAGGAGGGAGGATCTGCTTTGTAGACATACTGTAGCCGGCCCCTCGCGTGCGCTCTTCCCGTAGGTGCTGAAGCCGTAGCTGCCCCTGCCTCGCTCTACCTCTCTCACTGTACTACCTCTCTCGCTTCTCTCTCTCTCTCTCACTACCTCTCTCTTTCTCTCTGTCTCTCTTCACACTCGTTTCCTTCTCTTTTAGGTTTTAGTTCTTCCTCTCTCGCAAATGCACTAGTTTGTTCTCGCTTTCTCTCCGTGTGCCCATGTGACTGCTGCATAACTGCTGTGTGGAGGGTGCGTGCCCTCCTACTCCTCAGGTGTACCAATCCTCCCCACACACACACGCACGCGCACACACACACACACACACCCACGCACGCACGCACGCGCACACACACACCCACACACGCACGCACGCGCACACACACACACCCACACACGCACGCACGCACGCACGCAGACACACACCCACGCAGACACACACACATGCACATGCCTAATACATAGCCCACCATTGCTGTGGATGTGTGCGTGACACGGTCATGCCATACCCTCAGCTCATACATCGCCCCATTGCTACATACATACGAGCCCAAAATCAACACCATGCAAATACACCCCTAACTCAGCTCTCCAGGCTGCTCCAAACACGAGACGGGAACCAAAACTCTTCCCCTCGTTTCCCCTTCTGATCCCCTCCCCCTTCCCCACATATATATCTTTTATTGCTACTTTTTATTTTATGGTAATGTATTTTTAAGAAAATAAAGTTTGTGTAGACTCTGTTATCTTTGTTCCCTGAAGTTTGTAGTTTATTCCTGTTATTATTTCTTTTGTTTGATTTTGATTTTTAACAGGCACATTGGTACTGAGACCTGATCACTGTTTAAATAAAATTTTGTTTTTTGTTTTTTAAATTCTAGCATCTCTCCGTGTCTCCAGAGTATGCACCCAAAGTGTTGTACAGCATGGTTTTAGGCCACTTTAGTGACACTCTAAATAATTCACCAGAATTGAATGGACCATGTTGTGTAGATAAAGAAACAAATTGATCGATCAATGATCATCCCAGGTTAAAACATTAATATTTGCAATATGCTCGTGCACACACATAACCATTTATAGATGCAGTGTGTGTGTGTGTGTGTGTGTGTGTGTGTGTATACACACACTCACAGATATGCATACACACACAAGCTCCTGGAGGTGGAAAGCAGCAGCTGGGTTCTTAACACGTGCCAGACTCGAGCACGTCACATGACGACGCTGCCCCTCCTCTGCAGTCAAGTCAAAAATAAATAAATAGAAATCATAAAAAAACAGCTCTATAATTTCATAAACCTTAATCCCGGCTGCATAATCCGGCAGGTGGAGCGGGGTTGACCTGCAACGGTCAACCAAGGGGGTCGGGTGGGTCTGCCTGGTTGTGGAAAGGGATTAGTGTGGTGTCTCCCACTCACTCACGCCCACATCAAGCAGCAGTAAATCAGTCCATCTTACAAGTGGCTAATCTGTCCAGCTCCAGCAGAAATCAAGCGTTTAGTAATATAAACATCAGTAATAAAGATTATAGTGATAAGACATTTTCTGTGGAAAAGTGGTCCAATGTGTAAAGACTTAAAATTCCATGTTAATGTGTAGGCCTAGTCTTTACATTACAAAAAAAAAAATATTATATATATTTTTATATTTTATATTTATATATTTAGTAATTATAAATTACTAAAACGTTTTGCGAAAAGTATCAAAGGCTGCCGTGACTAAAGCTGCAGAGTTGTATTGTGTCTACTTTTGGTAGAAGTGTGTGAGGTGCCATGGCATGTTAGCGTCTTGCCTTCTTGTCTGGCACCATGTGAGCGATGTGTCTTTATTTAGCATGACGTGTGAGGGGCACTTTTGTTTATCCTCGAGTGTCTGCCTGATTTGCACAGTCTTGTGGCCGTGCAGTGGAATGTGCGAGAATGTGGATGTGTTGGCCATCTGGAAGGCCATGATTGCCTGCTCTTGACTAAAACCCAGACACATGGTCTGAATCACAAATATATACAGCACAGCAGTCTAATGGCAAACTAATTACTCACTTAATGCAGATTGTTTCTGATATTCTGAGAGAATACGAGAGGAATACGATTTTAGAATTTAAAGATCTGGAATCAGAAATTATTCCACTATTTTCTGTGCATACGAATGAAACATTTACAGTCAGTGAAATATAATATGTGTGTGTATCAAACCCTTGATACACCTTACCCTCCCATTGGAGATGTAGGGATTGCATAAAATGCACATTAAAAAGGCCAGTTCAAAAATACATATATTTATGTGACGCGGTGCCCCAGATTCCAATTGGCACTATAGGGTGTGTGTGTGTGTGCGTGTACCATCAGTGTGTGTATATTTATGACCTGGCTGTTTAACTGTGCCGCCTGTCATTGGGTCAGACTCCATATGGATGATGGTTAACTGCCTTTGTTTCCGAGCGGTGCGATCAGGCACACCAGATGTGGCACTGCCAGCACACTCCTAATGATTCATGCTTAGCCTCCTCGCTCTGGGCTAACGGGATATAAAGAGAGCCAGACCCTGGCATGCGGAGGAGACCATTAAATATCATCTTTAGAAAGACAAAGAGGGAGAGAACACTGTGATCATGCTGTCTCTCATGCAGTGGCCGTGCAGCTGAGAAAGCAATGTTGCATTCTGGTGTCATGGCAGCTAAGAGCTTGATCGCCACGCTATAGTTGCTTTATAATTAACACATTGCTTCATCCCCCTCTCTCTCTCCCTTCATCTACTTTTTCCTTTCCATCCCTCTCTCTTATCTTCCTCTCCCTCCTTCCCTCCCTTGTCCCATCTCTTCTCGCCTCCTCCTCCCTTGGCTGTGCTGATTCTGCCACCCAGGATGAGCTCACAGCATCACAACTCAAGCGTGTGTGCCTCACCCCCTATCCCCACACAGCCATTCTTCTCCCTCTCACTCCCCCCACCCTCCTGATCCTCTCCTCCCTCCTGCTTCTCTCCTCCCTCCTGCTTCTCTCCTCCCTCCTGCTCCTCTCCTCCCTTCTCTGACTCCTCTCGCCATCTTTTCATCTTTCTTTTTTGTTCTCTCTTGAGATTGCCATGGTGCTGTTTTCTTTTACCTCTGATTCTGTTCTCTCTCCTTCTGTCTGTCTCTGTGGCAGCCCTCCTCTGTCACTCAGACACACACTCACCCAGACACACACTTCTTTCTCATTCCCGTCTCATCTCATCCTATCCCCTCCAGCTCTACTCCCTTATCTTTCTCCCCTGTTTCCCTGTGGCTGTTGATCCAGTGATCTCAGCATGCGACAGCGCGAATCAGACAATCTCTAACAATGGCGCAAACACACAACAGTTTGTGTGTGTGTGTGTGTGTGTGTGTGTGTGTGTGTGTGTGTGTGTGTGTGTGTGTGTGTTTGCACCCACTGATTTCCTGAAGCAAGAAGACATGGTCAGCCCCTTGGAGAGGGAGTCTGCCTTTAGCTCAGGCTCCTTCGATATGGGCTTCCTCCCTGGCACTAGGAGACAGGGAGAGGAGTGTGGAAAACGCCTGTGCATGTTGTACTTTCACCATCATAGGACCTGCACTCATCCGTCAGTTTCTACTGCACAGGGGAGCCAAAGAGTTTGGTATTTAAGTTGGTATATTTCGGAATCCTTTCATACATGGATGGCAGCATTCACATTTACTGGACATCGAAGTTGATGTCCATAAAAAACTGTTCTGTGGGGAGCCTTCAATAAATACTTCTAACACCTCGCAAACACTGAGTGGTGAGGACTGTGGGTGCCAGGTAAATGTGTTTGTAAGGAGAGTTTGCAGTTTGGTCCCTTGCGGGCAAAAAAAAAAAAGAAGAAATTTAAAAATAAATTGTACAAACAAACAGTGACAGCCTGTGTGTGATGTGCAGATGGCCACTGCTCAGAGGCTGCCAGGGTCTGTTCAAGTGTTTAGAAAGAGAGAGAGAGAGAGAGTATGTGTGCCTGTGTGTGTATTCATGTGAGTGTGCTACTTTTTGAGTAGAAAAGGAAAACTGAATTCATGTCAGATGCATCATCATAATTCTTTTCCTATCAGCTGCAGCCTGACAGCGCCGTTTAGATGTCTTGCCCTACTCCTTCTCAGAAGGTTCCCATGGCAACTGCTCTCATTATTCCACCTGATGTTGCCTGGCTCCCCAGTATCTGCTGTTAAGGAAGTGCAGTTCACCTACTGAAATACTCAAGAGGATCCACCTTCAGAATGAGATGCATCATCTTGGCCTTCTGCTCTGTTAAAAATCTATCTGGTGAGTTGAACCCATATCCCCAATATACTGTAACATACAGCCCCACCACCATTACCTTCCTGTTGCTTTGCTAGTGTTCGATCTGATGACTGTAGTCCGTCACTAGACATTTCTAGTTTAGCACGCCAGTGTGGTCCTCCTGTTTTAGCCTCTTGGTGTCTAAAGGCAAATAAAGTACACATATGTACAACAACACAACATACAGCAACAAACCCCAATGTCCAGCAGCTATGTGAATACCGTTTGACTGGTATGTTAAATGTGAATGTGTGAGTCTTTGATGGAGTTTGTTTGTCTAGTCTGGAAAGACCACAACAGTCCCTCTGCCATTTGCTGCAGCTCAACACCCAACACACACACACACACACACACACACACACACACACATCGAGAAATGGAGGGACTGCTTGGTCAGTGCTGTGTCTGACGAGTCCAGCTCATTATTAGCCAGCAGCTAATGGCTAGCAGACAAGAATGGGACAGAAGTGGGACACAGCCACAGGCCCGTCTGCGAGCGTCCAATTAGACCCCGTAAATAAGCCGGCTCCAGCCAGGGCCTCAGGGCCCCCGCCAGTCCGCTCAGCTGACCACAGTCTGGGGTGGAGAGAGGAGCATGAGGTGCTTTACTCCAAGAGTCACACACACCACACAGAGAGATTGAGTTGGATATATGATCTGTGACATGTTAGTCTCCAGTCTGAGACAACGGTCCCTCTATGGATGTAAGCTTTTTTGTGTAATCCGGTTAAGCCCGATGTCACAGGCCCAACAGCTTTTTTGTGAAAAGCATTTACTAGTGCAGCCAGCCGGTTTTCACAACTTGTAAACCTTGTCACCATCACCTCCATTTTAATGAGGGTAAAACAAAATCTAGGTTTGTTTCCTCAGTTTCCTTAGGTTGGTTCCTCAGTGGAATGAGCTGCCCAGTGCACTCTGTTCCTGTGATAGTTTTGGGTCTTTCAAGAGGGGTCTAAAGACATATCTGTTCATCTGTATCTTATGAGTTATGGTTTTATAATGGTGTCATTATCATTATCATCAATATCATTGATATTCCATTGACATTTTTGTTTATTATTGCTACTTTCCTAACGAGCGGCTCTGAAAGCCGTTGGACCTGGAAAGAAAATTATCACCCCATTATTGCATCATGACTTAATAACAACCGAATAGGATGCCAGAATCGTTATTGAATGAGATTCTGTTTATGAATTTAGAATTCATGAATTCATGATTATTCATCAAGATCAAACACACACAGACCAAACCTACTTGCTTTTCCTATCCACTTTATTCGTGAAACCCTACATCTGTCATCTTCCATCCGTTCTTTTGACATAATAACTTATTCCAGTCTCAGCAGGCTAACTAGAATATGCTTCAACTTTTTTTTTCAACTCAACATTTTTTTCGAAGTGTTGACAATTTTGCACTCAATATCAATATTCTATATACTGTAAATATATGACTGAGAGAAAACATAAGTTTACTTTTACATGGTTTAGGTTGTGTAATGTCTACATGCTGTCTACCATCACATTAATATGAATTCAACGCAGCTTTGGTGTCATAGAGGTGCCAATTATTGGCTCACAAATATCGTAGATAAAACTGTCCTCTGAATGTCCTTTTCACCTCTTCTCCCTTTGAGTCTTTCCCTGCCTTCAGGGAGCATTTGGATGAGTTGAGAAATCTCAGATGGCGTCATTGTTCCCACCCACATGTCCGGCCACACATCAGCAAGGTTGTGTCCAGACATCATGTCTGCCCTGTGTGAGGCTCATGCGTCTGCCAGATATCACAGACTCCCAGTCTGGATTTCTCAACTGCCCAAACAGCCAATCTACAAACTAGACTTGTTTCATATCAGAACCTGTTTAGAGACCGATCAGGACCACAACAGAGCCAAGTCCACTCCTGGGTCAGTCTTTATCTGGATGGACATGATGACAGCCATGACAGTTTAATAAGAAATCCATGTTGCTGATTTATGCGGCTCCTCACACTGTCGGCTCTGTGTTGTGATGGAGAAGGGGATGGGCCTGAGCCCCTCAGGAAGGGAGCTGAGGCCTGGACGTGGCCTCTCTACTCTCTGCTCTCTGCCGCTTGGCTGGCTGCTCTCAGCATCTGCTTTGAGTTTCTGCTTTGAGTTGCGGGGTGCTTTAAATTCACGCCCCACAGGCGTACAGTGAGAGCACGTGAGTCATCCACAACCTACCCGTGTTTTCTCTCTCTCTCTTTCTCTCTCTCTCTCTCTCTCTCTCTCTTTCACACACACACACACACATTAGAGGACCTTTAGCTCACACAGGAGCGCTGCACCAGAGGCAGAGTGTTTCCAAAACTGATAGGTACCCCAGCGTCTGCCTGAGTAATAACCTGAAAGTACCTTAGCTTGCCGCAGAGGCACGACTAAAAAATTACAGTGAGCAAACGTTCACTGTACGTTTTTTGCGATCAAATTTTTATTTTATTTCAATTCAATGAGCATAGCATGTGGCATAATACATACAAAAAGTCAAAAGGATCTGTTCTAGCATACCACATACTGTAATAACAATGACAACTTTAATAACAATGAAAACGGCAAATGTTGTATTGAGTTTTGGAAAATAATCTCTCACAGCATGACCCAGAAGTAGGCTATGCAATTTATGAATTTCAAAATACAAAACACGCAATGATCATTCAATGTAGGTTGTATCTGAGCAAAAAAAAGCATCACCATGATATCATCATGTGTGTTTGTATCCTTTATATTCGGTTATAGTTCTCATCATTTATGTGCCAAACCAGTATCAGCATACGCTCACAAGTACAGAGTGATCATTTGACTCACAAGTGACGTTTAAGGGTCTTGTGATAAGGGTATGTATTGGACTGGCCTGGCGTTTACATTTGGCCAATGCCTCCCAGTAAAGTGTAGCCCACAGAAGAGCACCGTGACACTCACTCACACAGAGCACCTTACCTTACCGTACTATGCACAGAGAATCACAGGCTCAGTCCCTGCCTCAGTCATTGCAAGCGCCTCTTGATTGATTAATCACCACTATGTGGATACTGTTTTTAGAATTTATTTAGATTAAGTTTTAGTATAATGTGTATTTTAGTATATTTAGTATATTCTTTATCTTCTACTGTCCTCTGCTGTTAGTGAATGTGTGTGTGTTGTCTGTATGCTACTGAGACCTTGAATTTCCCCTGGGGATCAATAAAGTATCTATCTATCTATCTATCTATCTATCTATCTATCTATCTATCTATCTATCTATCTGTATCTCCACATGTGAACTAACTTCACTACCTAGTGTTGGATAGCCTGCACAGTTAATGAGGTCCCCTATGTCCTATGCTTTCATCTCTAGTGAGGAACGGCTCTAGAGATTCTGTGTTCAGTTGTGCTCAGTTTCAACATGAGAACTGACCAACTACTTGCTGCGAGACCTACATTAGAGTGATGGTCAAAGTTTTTGTTTACAATGTGTTTACAATGCACTGCATGTGAGTAACGTGTATGTGCAGACAACAAATTAAATGGACTGAGAAGTGTCCGAGTGAAGCTTATACATGGAAATGTATCCATGTCTATTCAAGTGAACAATGTCCTCAGTGTAATGTTTGAGGACAGAGACGGAGTGGGCAGGATACTCTCCCCTGCTTCTCCTCTTGTGCTCAGCTCACTTCTGATCTCCCTCTCTCTGGAGTTCACTCGCTCCTGCCAAAGAAAGCAAGACAATCATCCGGGGGGGAAAAACGGAAAAGACGGCTTTCTGTCTTTTACTGCTGTTTCATTTGAAAACGGATTATATAAAGGCTCAGAAGACCCTTATTTCATGTGTAGTTTCTATCATCAAGAAGATCATTCAATAGGCCAGACATAATGAAAAAGACACAAGAGAATCTGACGTTATAACCAGCCAACCAATGTGATGCTCTTCTAGTCCTCTACACTTCTTCTATTCTTCTTATCTAGCTGACCAGTGACAAGCGTGTCATTCAGAAGACTCCGGAAAGCTGCTAAGTGCTGACCGCTGCACTTGAAGGACCTGAAGGGAAGTAGACTAGAAATGATGTGGCAGAACAAATCCATAATCCACATACATAAAACACTACAAAACCACCCAAAGGATCCAGCCACGTGCTGTTATGCCTTATATAATAACAATTTAGATGAAAGTTTGTACTAGGTCGCCTTATATAATGTCTAAATAATGTCTAATTTCTGTGCTCATGAGAGAGAGAATAACATCCTAAAGTCTAACTGCTCGTAAAGGCCGCCCCATTGATTCATCGTAAACCATTCATTTGATTTAATCATAAACCGTATATGTTATACTAATACTAGTACTACTAGTACTAATAACACTGGTATCTGTATTGTAGTCCATGTAATATCTGAAGCTCCTGATTCAGCGAATCAGCTAAGCTGAATAAGTTGACAGCTGATGTCATTGCCGACTTCCATGGGAGATCTATTGTTGTTGACCAAAGTTTGGAACACACTTTGGAACACGCCTTTAGAACAGAGCGCTTGCTGAGCTTTGTGAGTGCAAAAGTGAAAGTCCTGCCAAACTGAGGTCTGTCATGCTGTATCCCTGTCCTGCTGTCAGGGCACGCCTGGCTGAGCCCAGCTGGCCTGGTCCCGGTGCCGGCCCGGATTAGGCCCGCGTCTGGCTCAGGTGTGGCCCGTCCATGCCAGAGAGAGGACAGATCCATTTCATAGGCAGCTGTTATCAAGGACAGACGCAGTGTCACACAGAGTTATGTCTGCACAACTGGCCAGATCAGTATGAACCCTCTCACTCACTTTCTCTGAGGCATTTGTCATAGGTCATTTAACAGTTATGGAAAAAAATAAGGGAAATGGGAAATCAAGTGAAAAAGTCAGATTAAAGTGAACACGGAACAGTTCCACAGATGCAGTGATGTTAACATCTGTATACAGTTTAATATTTCTAGATGACACATTAGATCATATCCTCATCCACAGACAGGAGAAGAAACAGTAGCGGAGGTAGGACAAGAAATAGGTGCACAATCTACATAGGCATACAACACACATATATGTACACAATATACAGTGGCACACAACAAAACAGAGCGACACAATCTACTCTACACATGATCTACAACAAACATGGAATCAAAGTAGATATCAGTACAGAATCTCCACAGGTAGAATACTGAGAAGGTGGCTGATTCTGGAGTGAATGTAGCGCCAGGGTGAGATGGTTGTGAACCGGGTCAGGTGCAGATATGACCAAGACAGCAGCAGATGAAGCCCTCCAAAAATAAACTGGGTCGCCCCCCCCCCCCCCCCCTTTGTGTCTCTTTATACCTCCATCTTGTTTCTTATTGATGTGACAGGTTGTTGTCTGGCATGCACCACTGGGGACAGGGCGGACGGGGGGGGGGGGGGGCATTAAAAATGGAGAATGTGCAAAAGTAGGCCAGCAATTCACAAACATCTCTGGAAAGGAGCACACACACACACACACACACACACACACACACACACACACACAGACACACACACACACACACACACACACACACACACACACACACACACACACACACACACACACCGCCCAGGTCCTTGTCTTCATCTGCCCTCTCATAGCCGCTCTTCCCTTCTCTCATTGTCACCACAAATTATGGAGAGAAAAAGAATTGAAACATTTCAAAGGCTGCTGCTGTTTCACCGCAAATCATTCATCCACACAGAGCCTGTTCATCCAGCATCGCACCTCACCTGTGTCCTCTCTCCGTGTCCCAGTGACCTCTTTATCCCACAAAATCCCGTCACAGCAAATCACCAGTTTGACATCTTCTAATCTATGAAAATAAATACGCTTTTAGATATAACCTATTTTGACCGATTTGATAAAAATAGCAAAGATGAATTGGACCGTCCCACATTAATGTCCACTGTGAGAATTTAATTATTTCCACAGCTTTTCATCATCTCACTTCATGATGTATGTCCATGTTAATATAACCTAATACATTCAATTTTATTTGAGCCTTCTCTCTTT
Source organism: Alosa sapidissima (assembly GCF_018492685.1). Classification (NCBI taxonomy): domain Eukaryota; kingdom Metazoa; phylum Chordata; class Actinopteri; order Clupeiformes; family Clupeidae; genus Alosa; species Alosa sapidissima. The sequence goes on from NC_055966.1 coordinate 7,067,982, forward strand.
GTTGGAGTCATATCTACCCTGTAGAATCCTGCGACTGTAAAAATTGCTGAGGAATGGCTGTGTCATTAGAATCTTGCACACAGGTGTAATGAACATTTGTTGCCCGGCTTCATGGCTGTCTCCTTTATTAGCTCTTGGCTCATCGGCGCCTTTGGGTGCTCCTCAATAGGCCATTTTGCGGCATTAAGGACTGAGCTAATTATCTTGGCCACACTGTGTAAAATTAGGCGCGCCAGTCAGTATGGCTCAGTGCATGACACTGTTAATGGGCTAGTGTAATGTTGCTTGGTCATGGATGATGGGGAGTTTGGAGCTCTACCCCATCCCTGGATTCGGCCGCAATCTCACCGCAATTTAGGGAGGGAACATTAAGCTGTGCTCACATGAGCTCACTCCGACAATGGGAGCATTAGCGGCCATCGCTGTGCCATCACTTTCATTAGCGGCCATCGCTGTGTGATCACTCTCATCCGTTTGGTCTGCTCTTGTTTCTGTTACCTGTATCTGCCAGGCTTCAGAAGATGGAGGCGCAAATTAAATACGTCATTAGGTTTCATTCTCATTACCTGCTCTTGTTTTGTTCGCGTCCTTGTTTGCTCCAGTTATGTAAGCGCTTTTTGGCTTGGCTGGACAATCAACCCAATTGTTCTCTCAATCAATTTACCATTTCTGCTTGGTTTGAATTAATGAGACACAAATGTGTCCAACCATTTGGACCCTCGTTGGTCGTGCACGGTTGAGAGAGCTGGCCTTATTTGTGCTGTGATGTCTTTGTTGGGTGCAGGATATTTTGGAGGACTGAGAACATGACTGAGAGATGAATGTGATGTGCGGTGCACTTGTCTGCTCCATGTTTTACAGTGGCTTTTTTCTCTCTCTCTGTTTGCAGATCTCCATAGTTGGAAAGTGGGCCAAATGTCTGCAAAAATTAGCACTGCAGATATGTAAGCACCACTCTCTCTCTCTCTCTCTCTCTCTGTCTCTCTCTCCATTCAGATGGGATTGCATTATTCATTCATCTCAGTGTGAGGCTCTGCACGGCTGACACACCAAGCGCTCTCAGAGTTCCACCACCACAGTCCCTGTGTCTATGCTTGTATGTGTGTATGTTTAAATGTAATGTTCAGATATACTGGATGGGTGTAAAATTCGAACATGGTTAGTTGTATGACCATTTGTTTTGTATGTGTGTGTACTGTATAGATGTGTGTGAGATTTTGAGACACTCTGATGTATCTTCTTATCAGATTCTCTAATCTCTAATCACAGCCCTCTCTTTCACCATCAGCAGAAGCACATAGGAGGCAGTGTGTGTGTGTGTGTGTATGTGTATGTGTGTGTGTGTGTGTGTGTGTGTGTGTGTGTGTGTCTGTGTGTGTGTGTGTGTGTGTGTGTGGGGTGGGGTGGTGGTGGTTGGCTGAGGAGTGGACACATGTGCATCTGACAGGGCGTTTTCATCGGGGCTCCACTTGCTGTCGTCCGGTGAGCAGTGCGGAGTGGACATGGACGACCACTCGATTTATTTCTGGTCAACGACCCTCTTCTCACGCACATCCTCCTCGCCCAGCTCTGCGCCACTCAATAGCTTTGATCCAGTCAGCGAGGGATCGATCCGATCAATTCAATGCATGGGTCTTTAGTGCACGAGACCTACTTTAGTCTGAATGACAGCAACCACAGCAATATGGGAGGCATTCAACAGCAATCCCAATCTATTTTGTAAAGACTATTTCTTAGGTCTTCTAGTGTGAATTTTTAGCTAACATGCCTAATGTAAGACTTTCTGTCTTACTGTGATATTACTAACAATGTTTGATAGAGCAGCACATTTTACACAGGTGTTCCATCTGCATTTTACATGTGGTGTGCAAGCGGCTACTGTTTTGTCCCTGTTATGCATGGGTTGGGTTTAGTGATGGCTGTGTCATGCATATTTCTGCAGCTGATACACAATCACCTGACTGAAGAGAGAGAGAGAGAGAGAAGAGGGGAAAAAAGAAATAAAAATTTGCAGCTAAGCGCAAAATGAAAAAGGGAGCGCCTACAGAGAGCCAAGTGTGGGGGATGGGGAGTTATGTGGTAATGAAGTGTGTGTGTGTGTGTGTGTGTGTGTGTGTGTGTGTGTGTGTGTGTGTGTGTGTGTGTGTGTGTGTGTGTGTGTGTGTGTGTGTGTATATGTGTGCATGTGTGTGAGAGAGTGAGAGAGTGAGAGAGAGATGTGGGGGTGGTGTTAAGTTAAGGCTGTGTATGAGATGGGGGTGGGAGAGCACCAAGGGAGGGGGGCTTTGGGGGGGGGGGGTGCACAAACAGTTTAGTTCTGCTCTGGTTGGCAGCACATCAGCTAGTGTCCTGTAAGCCTCAGCCCAGCCCAGAGCCAGGAATAGCAACGACACACTAATGGTACTGGAATAAAAGGAAGTGAAAGATGGAGGGAGAGAGAAGAAAGAAAAAGGGAGAGGAGAATGGAGGGATAGAAGTGGTGGTGGTAGTGGTAGTGGTAGTGAAGAAAAAAGAGACCTCTGGCTACATGTAGTGAGATGGCATAAATACATCTGGAATGAAGCTACTCTGTGGAAAACTCCACTTGCGTGCCTTGCCTGTGTTTGGGAATGTCGGAGAGACACCAGGAGGTATGCTGGGAGTTTCAGAGCATGGAATGCTGCTGAACGCTTCTGAAACCTCCAGCTCCCAGATTGGCTACAATGACAATTAGCATTCGATTCCCAGCCAGTCAAACTTCAGGGACATTAATCAGCTACAGTTCATAAGGGAACTATTTGTTCTTGTCAATAATAAACAACATATGCTGTGTGGGTCGCAACTCTCACAATAAGTTTACACCACAGCTGGTTGGATGCTTAAGCTTTTTATAACTCAGTTTCATAAACTGATTGTTTTGTCCATTGTGGTCCTAAAATGGCTATGTTTAGAGTCCATGTTGTGCTTTACCTAGACAACCGCCTGTCCATCCGTCTATTTGCCCGTCTGTCCGTCTGTCTGTTTACCTGGTCTTCACACCCATCTCCATTTTTGACCTGGCTCTGACCTCAGCTGACCCTTTGGTCTTGTTATTGTTTTCTTTTTTGAACCCGTCTTTATTTTGGGCATCTGGTGGGGGAGCTGTGGGTCAAGTAGTGATTATCCCTTCAGTATGTTGACATGATGGTTTGGATCAATGGGCACATCTTTATCATTGTAAACACACCGCTCTTTGTTTTCTGTGCAGGCATATACTGTCTATGGTGTGTGAGGAGGTGGGATCACTCTTTCCATGTGGATGTCGTACACTTGGGGATTATTTAGTAATCCATGTGCTTTTGGCATTACATCTAAACCGATTGGTTGGCGCTATCAAAACAATGTCAAAAAGCCTGTCAGCAATGATAACCTTAATATTTGCAATATCACATGTCAATGTGAATGCCAGTGTCCTTATTGTTTGTGTGTTTATGAAGCAGATGGTCATAATACAAAACAAAGTATGACCATCCAGCTATATTACAAAGCCTAAAATTGTAGTTGTTTAACACATTTACAATGTACAGCTCAAATGCATTTAGTGGTGTTATGTAAGTGAAAATAGCTTTTATACCACCAAAACCATAACAACACATATTGCTATAATCAAATAACCATGGTCATATTTCTCACCATGGACCAGGAATATGTTCAGGGATGTGATATCTGAACTGCAATTTTGAAACATGAAGATGACAGTGAGATTATTTCTATGAAAGGGTATTATTCAGTGCTAGTGGTCAACATTAGTTTGGAGATAAATGTGTGGGGGTGAATGCTGCAGAGTTGGTTTGGCACCATGGCACAAGCGTGGGTGTTCTGGGCTACGTACAGTGCCAGATTCAGGCGTGATTTCAAGTTTGCCTTAGTGTGTGTGTGTGTGTGTGTGTGTGTGTGTGTGTGTGTGTGTGTGTGTGTGTGTGTGTGTGTGTGTGTGTGTGAGGAGAGAGAGAGAGAGAGAGAGAGAGAGAGAGAGAGAGAGAGAGAGAGAGGTAGAGACAGAGTTTTTGCATGTAGGCATGTGTGAACCCTGTCCATTGAAGTCATGCCACTTAGGTGTGATTTCAACTCTGAGTGTGTGTGTGTGTGTGTGTAGTGTGTGTGTGTGTGTGTGTGTGTGTGTGTGTGTGTGTGTGTGTGTGTGTGTGTGTGAGTGTGTGTGTGTTTGTGTGTATCTGTAGTGCATGTGTGCTTGTACAAGTCTGCCCATTCGTGCATGTGTGTATGTGTCCACAAGTGCTGAAGTTATTGGAGTGATTATTAGCCTGCTGGGGGGGTCAGGGCATGGTGCCAAGTTTGACCACCAGGGGGCCCTGTTCTCTACAGTGCTTACATCAATTCTCCATACAGTGTTACACTTGTGTGTGTGAGTATGCAAGGGTCCACTGGGGTCTGAGTACAGTTAAACATATGAAAACGTATATTTCATCATTAGAGGGTGTACAAGAGCACCAGTTGTGTATAATGCATCATGACCGAAACCTCCCCTCCCCAGAACCCTCTCCATCAACCCTCCCTCTCTCCTAACACCATCAGCACTATTGCCCAACATCTCACATGCATGACTGGTCATTCATTTTTAATGTGGCCAGAACATGCAAATGGCTATTTTTAAATGTTTGCTGTTCACCTGACATGCGGAATAAATTCAAACTGCAAGCAGGAAGTGTCCAGAGATTTAGTTTAAAGTAGGGGAAAAACTCGAAAAGCTCAAACGTGCCATTTTGTGATCACTACAACAAATTCCTTAGTTCTGCATGATAATATACTATTATGCTGTTTGCTGTCATGAATAGATTCCATTTATGGTACAATAATAGTTTAAGAAAGTATACTTTATTTCTAGCACAATAATAGTTCAGGAAAGTGTAGCTTGTTTATGTTAAACCTTTTCTTTCATTGCAACACAATCCACTTCCAGCCAGTCAATTCTCTCCTCTTACTCTCTGGCTGTCTCCTGCATATCTAGGAAGTTTCAGATAAACAAGATGAAACCATGTGCACAAGCATCTTGTATCTCCACTGGCGCTGAGCTCTGTCCTTCTGAGAATGCCTCTCTGCAGGCGCACTGTGTCTGGAGAGCAAACTGCTCTGGCCTCAGGGACTTCAGTTGTGAAAAGAAGCTCCACGTGACTCAGCGAGTGTCCACAGGGGGTCCTGGCATCCATTGTTGGCCCTTGCCTTAGTGGGGTACTTTGAGCCTGACAGGTGCTGTGGACCACCAAAAGCATAGAGGGGTGCTAAAGAAGGGGGGTCACGCTAGCCGATTGGTAAGTGTACAAGCCAACATCCATCACAGACACACTGGGTGAGAGGAGACCAAACGGCAGCTGGAACTCTGGAATGAATCCTCCACATCCTCTTCAAGTCTAAGCCAAACTCATGTCAGATCTGTCTCAGTCCATACCTGATGTTAGCCGTATCTGTGCCAGATATAAGCCAGATCCGTGCCATATCAGAGCCAAATCTAAGCCAGATCTGTTTTTCCATCTGTTCCAGACTCACCGGCCCATTGAGCTTCTCCAGTCTAGTGGGATGACTCCTTCCCTCATCAAATGCCTTCACTGGGTGGGGAATTACTGCATTACAGCAAGCTCATGGAGTCTGTCAGGATCTATTGGCTGTAGCTGTTTTCCTCATGGTGTTAATGATGATGAGGCAGTCATACTTTCGTAACTGAAAGCTATTACACTGAGGTAATGCTTGTTGTTGTTTGTGTGAGTGGACACTGAATCTTAAAATAGCTTTGATGAATTCTCCTCATCATCTTGCATGTGGATGATTGTGGCAGATAGAAGCTAATGTGCTTCGGAATTTTTATGACCAATGATTCTGTGTGTGTGTGTGTGTGTGTGTTAGTGTGTGTATGTGTCCGTCCGTGTCTGTCTCTCTCTCTCTGTGTGTGTGTGTGTGTGTGTGTTTTCGTGAGACAATAATGTGCACCCTCTCCCAGCACCAACAGAGACTCAGACTCTTTTGAAGCAAAGCCTCTTGGCACATACCTCAGGCCCTCAGCTACTAGTGTGGGAAGCAACCGCTCTTCCACTACAGAGAGATGGAGGGGGAGGAGGGGGAAGGCGAGCAGGGAGAGGAGGGTCCAGGGTTAACTAAGCTGGGATACGGCTGACATGATCTGGAAAAGGAGCTGGAACTCTACTGGGGAATAAGCAGAGCCAACCTGGATGGTGTGATGTGTGGTGGAAAAGGAGAGAGAAGAGAGAGCAGGAGGGAGGGAGAGAGAGAAGGAGAGGTGGACCAAAGAGAGAGCAAGAGAGAGAGAGAGAGCCTGGAGCGTAGCGGGAGCACACCTCCACTGCCGGCATGAAGCTGTGCGGTACCCTGTGTGCAGTGTGTGATTCCTGTCTCATAGCAACAAGCAAATCATTGCCTCTGTGTAGAGAGCTAAAATGGTCCAGCAGTGTGTTTGTCATTCCCCTCAGAGGACGCTAAATGGGAGCGGTCTGCTCCGCTTTTGTATGGCCAGAGCTGCAGGACGTGTGGGCGGATTAATGCCAAAGCTCGTTTTTTCCCCTTCTTCTTCTCTTTTATTTTGGACTAATTTACACTTGTCCAAGCAAGGTTGGCGGTAGACATCTTGGTGACGCCAATGGCAGTTGCATTTGGAGTGTGGAAAGACTGACACTAGATATTATACTATCCACTTACTCACTGGCTCCTACTTGCTTTTGCGATCAAAAAATTGGAGAAAGCTATCCTATGTAGCACAAAAAGCCCAAGAACGATTCTAGTGTGAGGCCCTTGTATGTCTTACTCAAGCTACAAATTCAAGAGTGCCTTATTTGTTGCCATTTGTTCCTGGCAGAGGTGAATAATTCAAGTCAAATGGTAATGCACTCATTACAAATAAGCATAGCCAGCAAATACAGTATATGAACAAATTGCCTAATATACAGCAGGGGTGTCGCCCATAGAGTCTAGGTTCTCATAATTCCCATGACACCCCTAATAGTATAGCAGATTTGTTCATAGATTGTATTTGCTGGCTCTGTTTATTTGAATTTTCAGAATCACTCAAGTATCTGCTAGCTGGTGCATAGTGGAGTGGCCACCACCTGTCCAACATGATGTCTGCTCTCTTGAGGACAGGGCTACACACACACACACCATCACCACCAAGTTCAAGATGTAGATGTGATGGAGATGTCAGTGGTTTGCATGTCCACACTGGGTATAAACTGTTTGAGATTAGTTGGCCTACTTTTCACATCTCATTAGACACATTTAATATTTAGCTTTGTGGAGCGAAATATTTTGTCAAATCACATGAGCAAATCGCAAATACCTCCACAGAAAACAAGAAGGGAAGGGGAGAGAGAGACAGAGTGCACTCGAGAGAGAGATCCATGAACCGCCTGTTGCCGTGCTCTTTTCTCCACCAATGATCCTCTGTGGAAGAATGTTGGCAACCCCCACCGCGGACACCTCTCGCCCCTTCGCATTCATCAACGCATCTTGAGGAGTGTATATCCCGCCCATCGCTCTCGCCTCGTCTTTTGTATGTGCCGCCGGCTGCAATACAATAACAATGAAGCTTACCCGCACATAGAAACACATTTCTTACTAATGGCTGGGTATCATTTAGTCCAGTAGGCCTAACTGGACAGTATTTTTGCTATGATGAGCTTAATTTCTTATTTTCTTTTCTTTGAATTTTTCATTTGGTTTTCATTAAGAACCAATTTACCGTCAAACCAGACTTCTTTTTATATGAAAAATATACGTTTATTAATATAGGCTTAAATAGCACACCAAAACACACACACACACACACACGGTCGCGCGCGAACCCCCCCCCCCCCCCCCTCTCTTTATTTCTCTCTGAGCTGTCGCAAATAAGGAACCAACATTGTTTTAAAAAGACTATGATGCCATTATTAGACAAATGCCCTCCCATATAAAAGAACCTTCCGACTGAGCTGAATAGAAAATTATTGAAAGGGAAAAAACACTGGGAGGGGACGAGGAGGGGAGGGGGTGGGGAGACGATGGGAGCTGAAATGATTTTCCCATCTCAGTGAGTCTGTGAGAACAGAGAGAATCGCATCACAGTCCTAGAAGCGATTTGCTTTCCCGTGGTGGGAGTGCAATAGGTCTGATTGAAAACAAGCGGCGCTGCTGCCTCCGTGCGCTCTAGCATATGAGGAGAGGAGCAGTTTTCCGTGTGTTTGCACGGTGTCTGTCTACCCGTAGTTACGCTGCAATGGGACCTTAAAACCATCTAAATGACACTATTTTAAACAGGAGCGGAGGGTAAATATAAACAAAACACGGAGAAGATAGCAGTACGCGAACTCGCCATGGAGAAGCGCAGAGGAGGAGGAATATAACGTGGACAACTGACAAAGAACTTGAAGGATTTACCACTTGTTTTGAACATTGACTTTAAAAGGGATAGCAATTCCGGATTTTTCTGATAACTTGTGCTGAACATTAGTCTACACGTCGTTGCCATGAATGGAAAGGGGAATTATACGGGATGCTGGAGACTGCCAGTGCTCGGTTTCGTTGTGATTCTGCACTTGATTCCATTGTTTGCACATGGTAAGAAATGAGAAATGCCTACTCACAAAAATGTAAAACCTTGCCAGTGAGGTAACCCATCAATGCATTTGCATAGGCCTAAGTGAAAGTGACAGTTGGTATTTTATTAGTCTATCCATTATAGTCGTATAACAGTTGCTGCAGTTATGTTACGATTGGATGCTGCCGTAGACACATGGTTAAATGTAGGTTAAACGACAAGAAGAGGTTTGAGCATTAGCCTACAGTATTGCCAAATGGTCTGTTATTTTACATTTTGAAACAGTCAATTTCGTGTACTGCTTGAAAGAGACCGCAGTTAACCGTGCATCTGGACTTCTCTTGTTAGGCTTGCAGGCTTTTGGTCCCACCTGACACAGATTTGGTGGCCCTGAAACCGTGTCAGTGAGAGGGGACGAAGCCTGTGTGAGTGATGCACTGTGAAGCTGCCGTCTCTATGGCAATGATGAAACCACACAAAGCGGGGTTACAACCGTGGCTATGCAATTTTTAAACGTTGTTGGTGTCTATCCAAGTGTTCGTTTTGTTTCAAGTACTGTAAAAGCCTCTGGCTTATGTTTTTGCCTGAGGGATACAAAGTCAATTTGCCCGTTATTGTCGCAGTCACTAGCCGCGTCTTTGAGACACTGACCTTAACATGAACCTAAAACAATCGTCCGATTATTGTTAGTGTTATTTATAGGATGATTCCGACGTCATTCTATTGAGTTGTTTTCTTAGTGCCTTTGATCAACCATTCAGTCGACTAGGTCGTCGAGTGCTGTGGTTGAGCTGAGGTTTTGTCCTGCATTGTCACCTCGCATTCCAATGGAGTAGCCCACATAGCATCAGATACACTCGAGCTGTGCTGTCATATTATTTCACCACCACCATCATAGTGTTTCCCAAATCATTTTTTTGACTGCAGTTATATTTCTGGGGACCGACGCGTTATTATCCAGTCGATTAAACTGTTTCTGAATCACCGCCCAGCAACAGAACAGTGGTGTAGGCTATCTCTGTTGTTGGTCTGTCAACATAGCCCCTATTAACTGCAGTTTAGACTTTACATGAGGGCATTTTATTCGCCTATCGTTTCAGAGGGGTAGGCTAGACTACCGGTATTTGCTGTGGCAACCTACAAGAACATGGGCGACACATTTTTACAAAGACTGCAACTCAACTTGAGTCACATTGGCACGATATCCCAAGGGAAGGGAAGTGTCCTTATATCCTATTGTCGGCATTTCCCCTTTGTTTTCAGTATGGATTTTACCAATCACGTCGTGCTTCATCATTTCATTTTTTGCATGCCTCGAGGTTCAGCACGAAGATAATTAGTCAGATAAACTGACATGGAAATAATTGGCTAGACCGAGATAATAGGAGGTAGCCTATAGTAATACAGCTGTTTCATTCGACAGTTTTTTACGCACATAATGCACATATCACATGTGTATAGCCTATATTTAGTTGTTTACACTGGAGTAATGGTCTTTGTGTCTGGCCATCAACATGTCAATTATTTATACGGTTGGAGCATGCTGCATGGACTTGTCTGGTCAATGATAGGCTAGGTGGAAAATGTCAAATATAAGTTATCCAATGCATCTCCGTTTTTTGTGCACAGGATTAGGAGATCGGCGTGATATTTTATGCTTTGGCTATATCGAATGCTAAAATGGCAGTGGTGTCATTGGGTCCATACATTTAACCCTCTAGCTTCCAGTAATCCTGCCCAAGCTGATCCATCGCAGCACACTCACACCACTGTCTCTACAACAGCTGGGTATCTCCCTCTGCATGGCAGGTGTTCAGTCGCTTGGCACCCTGAGCTGGCCCAGATCCATATCTGCTCTAGAGTTCACTGCCTTGTGATTTCAAGCCTCATTCCCTCGATGGAGCGTTATGTGCTCGAGCTTGGTGATTACACTTCATATATATCGGACAGGGTGGAATTGACCCATAGATCGACGGGCTGATTCTGATCCGGCCCTGATCTGGCCCAAATGCGCACGCTATCTGAGAATCCTGAGCCGGTGTGAGCCTCCAATCCTCTCTAGGGCGGCAGCGTAAATCTGTAGTTAAACACATTTGCCACAGCCCAGTCTCCAGTCCTCTCTACTGTACAGCATACTGTATGTCAGCCACAGGGGGTGGGAGGAGGGGGGAGGGAGGCCCATTTTGACCATCGCTTGCTCACTGTGTAATCCTTTCAAATGAAAATGTACGTTTTTCATGTCTTTGGGAAATTAATGTAGAGAGCAGTCAGCTCGTCCATCTCATGATCTTGCATCTCTATGATGCCCAGTTAAATGGATGACCAGTTGCACAGTCGTTCCATTTCTTTTGTCAGCCACATCAGATTTTAAGAACAGAAAATCTTAATTTTGAGGTATCTTTTTTACATTGTCTGTGATTTTACAGTCAGTGGCATTCAGTGCAAGAGGGGTCAGCCATTTTATCTGGAAGATAAAGCAAGGGCTCTGGTTCTTCAGTCTGCACTGGCATGACAGGCTCCTAAAACAAGAGGTTGGCAGTGATATGACAAGACAGCTTTGTCCCTTGAGAGAAAGAGAGAAAGAGAGAGAGCTGTGTGCAAGTTCAGGTTCAGTCGTGGGTTACATCATTTAAACAGCTGCCAAGTGCTGCCATCCCTTAAGCTAGTGGCCATATCATTTCCCCTCGCAGTCAGTGCCAAATCTACTAAAGCTTCACGTTCGTCAGAAAAAAAAGATGCAAAGTTTAAAAAAAGAGGAATAATGAGATTACTGGCGGCCAGATTAAATGGGTCTGCATGATCCCTCTCCTCGATGATGCTTTTAAAAGCCAGAAGTTTATGGAGACCCCAAATCCTTGAATTTTAATTAGTCTAATCGTTTAAAACAATCAGCAGAAAAGCTGAAAGACAAATATAAGCACCATGTGGCCAAGCTTTCCTACAGACTCCTGTGCCTCTCATCCCCTCTCAGTAGACTCTCTGTATGCTAATACTCCCCCATCCCTATTGACACACACTCACACACACACACTCTCTCACTCTCTTTCTCACACACACACACACACACACACACACACACACACACACACACCTTGATGTTTATGGACATCTGAATTTAACAGAGAGTGAATTTAACTGAGAGTGAGTGTGTGAGTGAGTGTGTGTGTATTTGACAGTGTGTGTTTAAGTGGCAGTGTGTTTTTGACCGAGCCACTGTGTTCATCTGAAGCCGCCATGTTCGTTTAGCATCATCCAGCCCAGCGAGGGCAAGTGTGTTCCCATAGTAACACATCCCTCCTCCATTCCACCACCTGTTGAGCACAGAAATGAAAGGATTTATGCAGTAGAGAGAGAGAGAGAGAGAGAGAGAGAGAGAGAGAGAGAGAGATGTAGATGGAAATCGATGTTGAGACATTTAATTCAGAGTGGCTGCCATTAGGTTTATACCACATGGTTATTAGGATGTGGTTGAAATAAATGATAACGAATTATTCATGAATCATTTATATTTGATTGATTGTATTTGCTTAACCCCTGATACAAAGAGGCTACGATAGGGGAAGAATCCAGTTCAGGAGCAAATTAATATTCCCACTGTGTAACACTGCTAATGAACTGTGATATCAGCGCAAACATTTGAGTAGCGATCAGTATTCAAATATTAACTCTTCAAAATGCTTGATGGGAAACATATTGTTTTATGGTGGATGCAGTAGCTCAGTTTTACATGACCTGCAGATCTGCTGCTCTCCCCCGCCCTACTCTGACTCTCTCTCCATCACTTCTATGGATCTCCCTTTGGTTCTTCTCTTGCCCAGTCTCTGTCCTTTATGCACGCACGCACACACACACACACACACACACACACACACACAAACACACACACACACACACACACACACACACCTGTCCCTGCACAATGTAAAAATCAATCCAGCTTGGTTCCCATCTCACAACACATTGGATCATCTTTCACTTTGGCACTCTGTTTGGCAGTGTTAGATGCATCATGTCCGGAGAATAAAATCTCTCACGGTGTTGTTTCCCAATATCATCCTCTAATTTAGGGTTATTCTTTTTCCAGCAAATGGAGGCATGGAATCAAATGCAGATCTCTTCCTTTTGGATCATTAGGTCTTTGAGAGAGACTAGCATTCTAAAGTTGACTTGAGTCCTTTACCAGCTGTGCTCCATAATCTATTGACATGGTCGGCATCCATGTGAGAGTTAACTCTGGAAAATCTCTCTTTGGTTGGAGTGCATATGGATAGTTTGACCACACTGAGTCATTGTTGCCATTCATTTCCGTCTGTAGAGATGCATTTTCTGGATTGTGGTTTGTAGACTGTGCTATGGCCAGTGGAAGATGTCCAGTTTCAGTGAAGACAAATGTGAAATGCCTCACACATCTTTTGAATAATCATTTTCATAAAAAGAAAAAACTCCTCTGCAACTGAGATTAAGTCCCTCTGTCCCTGTAGACACATCCTAAACTCAAAGCCAGACACGTAGCTTGGCCACACATCAGGTTTATGCAACCCACGGCCCTGACCACCGACGACTCCTCACATGAGCCAAGGCTCCCAGCACCCCCACAACAAGGGCTGGCAGTTGTCCTTATAACCATCTCACTTCCTCGCCCACCTCGATCACCCTGCCAACATCCCCCCACCCCCTTCACCCAGTCAGAGTGACCCCAACAGGATGAATAACTGATGGGGTGAGGTGGGGGGTAACTGAGTGTTATGTAATGGGATTTGACTGTCTGGGAGTAGGGGAGCACAAGGACCCCTTTGTGTCCTATTCACGGCACTCGGACCTGGGCCCCATTTTGGTCCCTTTGTCTCCGCTGCTGACCGGTACGGGATAATGAGATACTGCAGCCATATATTTGGGATCATGGGAGGACTCGTCCGACGTGACCTGGAATGGGACACCCGCACGTCCGTTCATCGGTCTGTCTGTCTCACTGTGCCGGGGCTGGACCTCCTCCTCCTCTTCGTCTGGACTCATTGCCCTCTGCCCGTCAAGTCCACCCCATCAAGTCCACTCTATCCAGCTTTCACGTGTAAAAGAATGCAGGGCCTCAGTGGAGTTCTTTTCCAGCTCTTAATTTAGACGTCAACTGTGTTTATGAAGGCTTGTCTGCTTATGGTGAAAAGTGATAGGCCATCAATTCCTCGGTAATCAAATAAAAACGCCTCCCTCAGCACGGCTTGGCTGCTCATCTCCGCCTCGTCCACCCATCTCTCCCGGATCCTGGTGTTGAGTAACATATTAACTCCATTTCACCAGGCTGTCACAGGCTCGCTAAGTCCACTTCATATTACTGATTTTCCTCTTCTCCATGTCATAGTTCCCATTGTTTCCATTGGGAACATGACATGAGGCCATGTGTCTACCTCTTGAGAGTAAAATAAATAAAGTTTTAATTTAGGATTTAGGAATTTCATTATTGATGACAGAACTAAAAGGGTGGTACAACTGCATTGGATTTACTGTGTCACTGATATATCTCTCTGATTTCCTGATTCAATTTCCAAACTGTATGTATCCCAAAGCCCCAAAACCATACAACCGCCAAATTTATGCTGTATCTGATCTGACTCGGCAGTGACAGCATTTGTAATTCAGAGAGAAAATCTGAGCTATTCTGATTGCTGACAGTAACCACACACAATTTCCTAGATGTGGTAATTAGTCAAATGAAATTCATTTTGGATGTGCCCTGAGCTTTAAATCCCCACTCAGTTCATCAGTGGTGTATCTCAACTGAACCCTAATCATTTGCACATGCCTATCTCTGGCTGAATGATTCCAAGAGGGAAATGGAAAATTCAGGTCTTGATTATTGTGGTGGCTTCCTCATAACAAGCGTAAAAAAATAAAATTACTAAAGTACTAGTGAGTGAAACTCAATGTTTGTTGGTTGAAGCATTGTAGAATCACAGTAGAGCATCTTTGGAAATAATTAAATCCATTTGCTAGTCTACCTACCTTCTTTCCCGCTCAAGATTTAGCTGGGTTTTAACTAGTTTATGTTTGCTTTCACATAAAAGTAAATGCAGGTTTGGTTCTATTAAGCTACTAGAGCGGTGCAATACAAGATTTCTGACAAGCCCAGGATGTACAGGAATTGGTTTGACTGTAACTGTAAGGATTTGTTCAGTATGATTTCATTCAACAAAAGCTGCCAATTCAAGTCTTTGTCAGCTGGTGAGGTGCATTGAGCCGGTAACTGCGATTAACCTCGCCTTTTCCTGATGTGTTCTGTTATTGCATATCTTATTTCAGCCCAGGAGGCTGAGCTGAAGGTTATCCAGTAATCCAATTACCTCATCAAGGAGTGGCTCAGTGAAAGATGTGTTTAATTGAAATGAGCATCAGAAATACATGACTGATTCTGACAGGGAGGTATTCCAGCTTTTAGGAATAAGGCGGCATGAGGATGGCAAGGAAACAATTGCAAACAAATCTTTTTTTTTTACCTAAACAATTAAATTTGTGTCAGTTTGAATCAGTCTGTATACCCAAAGAGCAATCCCAGCATTGACCACCCTGACCAAGCCCGTCATCTGTAGTATGTAGAGGAATGAGTCTGAACATGTGAGCGCTCTCAGAGGGAGAGCCCTGCACTTCTCCTCATCTGGGCTGCTCCTCCGGGATGACTCAGAGGCTGTTTCCACACAGGGACCTGTGCCAATATGTCCTACTCACTACTACTATGTCCTACTCATATGTTTCCACTCTGCACCCCCACCCCACTCCACTCCCCTCAACGCCCCTACCCACATGCAGAGTGGACTTTGGCGCACATCTGACCTTCATCTGACCCTGATGTAGACCTGATGTGGTCCAGGAGCCGCTGGAGACCGAAACACCTATTCCTATGCAGCAATAACAATTGCACAGTATCAAGTGGCATCCTGTCAGATCAGTCACGGTGTGTCTGCGGTGGTCCTCCAAAACATGTTAATGAAGTCCAGACCAGATCCAATAAGTCTGTCTTCTATGGAATTCAACTCTAGACGCCTATAGATGATCGCTGAAAACACGCCACACAGTCTCTTTCGCTCTGTCTTGATGTGGGAGGCTTTCATGTTGTTTACAGCTCATTGGAATGGAAAGTGAAATCTGATGGCGTTTTTCGTTGTTTTGAAGACACCCAAAGGCGTGCAGCGCTCTACTGAAGTCCCTCATTAGCGCGGAGACTGTCAGATGAGAACGCAGGGGACTTTCCCAAGAGAGGGAGGCAGGGCACTAGCAGAAACAGACCAGTTAGACGGAGTGCCTTTTCTCTACTTTTCTTCTCTTCTCTTCTCTTCTCCTTTCTTCTCTTTCTTCCCATCTGTCTTCCTCTCCTTGGCTAATGTAACATGGAGTGCGATGGTCGTGTGTGTGCGGTTTTTGCCGTAGTTTTTCCTCTGGACTGGAGCACTGCTGTGGTTCTGGTAATGGATTTTGCAGAGATGGAGTATCTGAGACTGGGCCATGGATTAGCCTACATTTGACCCTAATTTTAAAAGCCTGCATTTCAACAGCCGCGAGGAAAATAAGCACAACTGTCCTTTGGCAGGATAAGTGTGCTCACCTTGGCCCCACATGCAGATTTATCACGCCGTAGTTTCAGTTTATTCCCCACTTACTGCTGTGACTTTCATTGCTGTCACAGGGACCTTTCCAACCCAAAATTATTAGTTTAGCCGTTAATTCCCAAAATATGCCTTTCTGGGTGGAATAGTGTTGTCTCGAGTAACTTGTTATTGATAGGGAACTCTTAAGGGTCCTTTCTGTGGTTGTTAGTGGTGGGGGCCTGCTACTGGATGGAGATGTTTTGATGAAGCTCTCTCTCTCTCTCTCTCTCTCTCTCTCTCTCCCTCTCTCTCTCTCTCTCTCTCTCTGTCCGGATCACTATGACGCCCCATAGAGAGCCCCTGGGTTCTTAGTCCCGAACCCTAATCTCTAATCCGAGCTCCTTGCCATCCTCAAGTACATTAGTAAAATTATTACTCTTAATCCAGGGGCTTGGGAAAGCTGCTTTGGAAAGAAAATAGGAAGACTCGCTCGTCTGGAAGTAATTGATGGAGATCAAAAATCCTTTTTACAGGAGATGTGACGGCCGGGCTTCTGTTTTTCAAAGTGGTTGTGTGTCATATCACAGGCACTGACTGAAACCTGTTTGTCATGTGAAAGTCTTAGATTAACAGCAATTAATGCCAATTAAACACATTCCCCGAAAGCACTAATATATATATACTACTGGATTGTACAGCAAAGTCACTAACAAGAGAAGTGACAGGACTACACTGTACATTGGAGGGGCAAAATGTCAAATTTGTTGAGTTACAAATTGCATACTAATTCTTAAAAGGCCAGTTATTTAAAAAGTAGATTGTTTGTTATTATTCTAACTTACCTTGTGCCACATAAGTGTTGTTGACTCATATTTTCTAACATCCCTACTTTGTAGACTGCTTTCCCCTAATTCACATTTCAAACCAAAATGTTTACAGTACAATAGTGTACATATCACATTTTGTTATGATTTGGCAGCTAATTGTTGTAATATCAAATCGGGAAGTCTCTGGTTATTAACACCATTAGTATACTTCTTAATATATAAAAACAGTTTTCTGTTTGTAGTTGTATGTATCATTACAACATATCTTTTATTGATATGAATGTAATTAGCTAGGTGTTAAAATTACTTTTATATAATAAAAGTATTATAACATATGTAAGTACACTGTAATAAGGCCGCCTATTTATCTCTACAGGGAATTCCATTGGAGGAAATGTGACTGAGTCACCGGATAATGCTGTGAACGTGACCTCACTGCCCGGCGGGGAAGAGGGCGAGAAGATGTTGGATCTCACCAAGGTGGTCAATGGCGAGAGCCAGAGGGCCGGACGCAAGCCACGAGACGGAGAGGACGCGGGGAGCGGCATGATGGGTGGCGAGGGGTTCCCTGTGGTCGGCGAGGAGGAGGCCGGAGCCGGGGGCCGCCACTCACTCAGTCCGGACTCGGCCGAGACGGATCACCTGCTGCCCCAGGCCCCTGGAAACACCCAGCAGGAGGAAGAGGAGGATGATAGCCGCAAGCTGCCCCTGCCCACTGACCTGCCCTGGCAGAACGCCAAGGGTGGCCTGGAGACCACGGTGTTCGACCTGGACCGGGAGTTCACCCCCACCACCACCCAGTCGCCCATCGTGCGCATCTCCAACTCCGACACCCTCACGGTGGACTTCGTGGACTCCGACTCGCGTGACCTCGAGACGCCCGCCCCGTCCGCCCACGAGCTGCAGGGCCGCGACCCCACCTCCTGGACCATGCCTGACAACTACGACTACCTCACCCCGTACGACGACAGCATCTCCCCCTCCCCCGACGAGTACTCCGACACCACCACCACCGACCTCTACGACGACGACATCACCACCACCCCGCCTCCTCGCCCCTACCGACCCCGCATCCCCATCCCCGGCCTGCTGGCCCCTGACGGCCCCCTCACGAGCGGCGGCGGTGGAGTCGAGGACCCAGCGCCTCCCCCAGGGGTTGACAATGATGGCGCCAGTGGGTCCAACTGCCCCAACGGAAGCTGCAAGACGCCCTGCGATCAGCTCCCCAACTACTGCTTCAACGGAGGCCAGTGCTTCTTCTCTGATGGATTGGGACCCTTTTGCAGGTAAATGCTTTAAATATCCAAACACTAAAAGTCATTCACTGACCTCTTGTTTGAGTGAGCCACTGAACACCTCCACAGTGTTTTCCATAACTGTGACACAAACACACACGGTAAATGTTTGCATGTGGTGTGTTGTTGGAAGCCTGTCCTCTCTGACAAACAGGGACCTGCACTGCTCTGTGTCTGTGCTGGTCAACAGTCCAGAACGGAGAATAACAGGACTTATACGAGGACAGGTCCAGTGCTGTCCATTTCATACCACCATGTTTGCCCGGCCCGGCCGGTTTATTGGGGAACTTTATTAGGAACCATTTCTCAGCATCGCTGGTCCATTTCAGTTCACTCTGTCTGGCTCCACAGACTTACTGCTTGTGTCGTGCGGCTCCGGCGGCATATGGCTGTCTAGTGCTGGATTCCCAGATGGCTTATGCATCTGACAGTAGGCCTGTAGTTTGCTTTCCTCGTATGTGAGTGTTTATACTCCCAGTTGAGCTCCGAGAATATGAATAACCTCAGTAATGGCGGTGCGTAGAAAAATGCCTACGTCTCTGGATACCAAACCTGGACATATAAGGTGGCAAAGGGAAATTTCCATCGTATTTGTCATCATATCAAATCAGGGGCTCAAATGCTCGTAAAGAGGTCATCGTTGCAAAAAAAAGAGTCTAATCTGGGTTTAACAGGAGCGGCTATCAAATTCAGTATGTTTTGCAGAGGATTAGGAGCGTGAAAGGGGGGAAGGGTTTGGGCCAGGGAGGGAGCGATGAGGGCAGAGACCCTATTATCAGAAACTCAACTCCTTCACAGGGCATGCACTTCAACTTGGCCGTGGTCTTGGTCTGTTCTCGTCCGGCCTGCGTGCTATTCTCCCCATACCAACCAGCAAACGGTTCCCGCTAATGTGCAAATATTTGCTTAGAGCCGTCTGTCTCTTTGTATTCACCGTTACGCTACGCTAGGCAGTACAGAACAGACTAACATGGATTCCCCCACATCTGCTCATTAGCATGTTAATGTATTCAGTCCACCCCGCACTCCTGTGTGGTCATTACTCTCTTGACGGGCACTGATGAGAGTAATGATGGGAAGGTTGGACAGTCCAGCTCAC
>NC_055966.1:7099836-7197336 GCF_018492685.1 Alosa sapidissima
TGATGGTGATGATGATGATGATGATGATGATGATGGTGCAGGAGAGTGAAGCAGGAGCTGGATGGCGTGCTAATTCCTAGCATACGGCGCTAGCAGCTCAGAGCAGCGATGCCACAGCAATTCCAGCTGGAAAGTAGGCCAGTGAGCAAAAGGGGGGGGGCGGGGGGGGGGTAGTGGAGTAGTGGAGTGCAGCGAGATGGAGCGGGGGTGACCTACATACAGCTGTGAGACCTGGGGGGTGTGGGGGTGGGGCCGGGATTTAAAAACTGCAGACAGCTTCATCAAAGAGGTGGAAGATGATGCTGGCAAAAAACAGCGCTGGAAGAACAAGGAAAGGGAACAAAGGAAGAATAGAACACAAGGATGGAATGGAGGAGAGGAGAGAAAGAGAGAGAGAGAGAGAGAGAGAGAGAGAGAGAGAGAGAGAGAGAGAGAGAGAGAGAGAGAGAGAGAGAGAGAGGGAAAAGGTGCTGCATGGAAAGAGGAGGCTTTTGCTGTGGTCAGATTGTAGCAGAGGCAGAGAGTGTGTAGAGAGATGATAGATTAATGGAATGGTGTGGGCAGAGAGAGATGAGACAGAGAGAAGGACAGAGAAGGAGGGAAATTAATGAGTTGTAAAGGAAGAAGAGAGATGGGGTGATAGAGGGATGGAAAGCAGGAAAGAACTTGAATTTCCCCTTGGGGATCAATAAAGTATCTATCTATCTATCTATCTATCTAAGATGAAAGGATGAATGGCTAAACAGAGGAATAAAGATAGATGATGTGATGGATAGAAGCAAAGAGAAATGGAGTGATAGACTCTTAGATGAAGAGAATATAGATACTAAGAGGTGTGATGGAGAGAAAGACTGACCATGGTGGATAAAGAGAGATGGTGATATTGCTAGAGATGGAAAAAAAGAGATGATGAGGTGGAGAGATAGAAAGAGGATGGTGTGATGAGCATTTGGAGGGGTGGAGGAGGGACAGTGTGATGTGTGGAAGAGATGAACAGGCATTATGTCGGCACAAAGACAGAAAGAGGGGGAGAGGACAGAGAGAGAGGAAGGGACAGAGAGAAAGAGAGGGGGAGCAAAAGAAAGAGAGAAAGGGAGGGAGGGGGAGAGAGAGAGACAGCGTCAGACGCCTAACCCCCATCTGCTGCGGATTACTGCAGTCGGCTGTGAGGAGCGTGCGGCTCCACCGACGACATAAGACACTGCTGCTGTCACCTTACTGAGAGGAGAGAGAGAGGGAGAGATGGAACGAAGGAGAGAGGGATGGACTAAAAGGAATGGAAAGAGAAGGAGAAGGGAAAAAGAGAGGGTGGAGAGTGAAAAAAGGGGGCTTAAGGTTGAAGGAGTTGAAGGACAGACGGAGAGAGAGAGAGGGAGAGAGGGAGGGAGGGAGGGAGGGAGAGAGGGAGGGAGGGAAGAGGAAGAGAGAGGAATAGAGAGAGGGAGAGTGTGAGTAAGGAGAAGGATAGGCAGTGGAGTAATGAGAACAAAGATGGAGGGTACAGTTTAACAACCAACAGGACTGACAAATTCACCCTCTCTCACTCTTCCTCTCCCCCCCCCCCCCCCCTCTCTCTCTCTCACACACACAAACACACACACACATATCCACTGTTTGAGTATGCACTCTGGTGAAGCAGTTAAGAAAACCGTGCTCTTCAATAGACTCAGCACATAAAATCTACAGGCTCTTAAGCTGATGCCACGCATGCACACACACACACACACACACACTCTAGAGACAGGGCTAATTGGCAGTCTTTCTCTTACTCTCAAGCATCATTAAAGAAGCTTTCATTAGCTAATCGTTAAGTATACATGCAAGGGAATGAGAGAGAGAGAGAGAGAGAGAGAGAGAGAGAGAGAGGTGAGAGGCAAAGATGATGGGCAATGGGTAGATGAGGGATTGGGTTTTGGGATAAGGGGTGTGTTAGTGTCAGCATTATGTGCTTGAGACAATGAGTGTTGGCAATGAGGACTACACACACACACACACACATACACAGGAAATCTCTCATTTACCGTGCCAGGATTATTCAAGGAATTCTGATGGAACAGAATGAAAGGCTGGGTTTTTCACCAAATACAACATGAGTGTTCTACACACATATGGAGGTTTAGAGTCTGCCAGTGTTGCGTACTGTGCTGTGCTTGCACATGCCAACGCCCTGTCTTAGCAGAGGGCTGGAGTCCAGGTGCAAAGCTGACCAGTGCTCTGGCCTCTGGGTTCGGTCTGTCAATGTGTTTGTGTTGCATCACAGAGTGTTTATTGTTTGTTTATTGTTGTTTGTCTCCAGATCTACATGTTAGTATCCGAGTCTTTCCTAGATTTGCACTAATGCTTCTCTCTCTCCTGCTTCCTCCCCTCCCCCCACCCCTCCCATTGTAACATCACATTGTCCTCTGTCCTCTCCTTCTCTGTTCTTCTTTCACAATGCTTTCCCATCCCTCCATTCCTGCTGCTCTGTCCATTTTCTCCTCTCACCTGTCCCTCGGATTCTCTCCTCTTCCTCGATCTCTTCTTCCTCCTCTTCTTCCTCTTCTCGCTGTGCTCTCCCATTGCTCTGGTCTTACTTATTCTGGTCTCATGCTATTGGTTACTCTCACCTCACCTCTCCCTCATCTCACCCCCCCCTCATCCTCCATGCCTCCTCCACCTCTTCCTATTTCCATCACCCTCTCTTTCATCTCCCTCCATCCCTCTCTCCATTTGCACCTCCACCCCCCCCTCCCCCACAGCAGTAAGTACCGTCCCTCCTCGGAGCAGCACAATGATAATTTCTCGTTGTCCACCATCGCTGAGGGCTCCCACCCAAATGTAAGGAAATTGTGCGACACCCCTCCTAACCTTCCTCATGCCCGTGCTTTGGCTTACTATGATAACATTATCTGTCAGGTAACGTGTTTCTCGTCTCTCTTTCCCCTCTCTTTTCCCTTTCTGCATGATTCTGAGGGTAACCTTTTTTGATTTGGGGGGGGTTCAATGGAAGGGGGTATAAATGATGGATAGCGAGGCGGGGGGGCAGGGGGGGGGTGAGAGAGACGATCTCTCTCCTTCTCTCCTGTCTCGCGCTCGCACTCCATACGGCAAGTTTGCTCTTCAGACAAGAAGCCCGCGGTTGCCGAGGTAACCGCTGTTGCCATAGCAACAGGCATACTGTAAGGAACCGGCCACCACTCTCCCTCCCTCTCTCCCTTGTAGCGTGTAGGCGCCCAGTGGCGAGCGAGGGCTCATGGGTACGGGTTCACTGGGTGTAGCTGCTGACCGCAGTAAATTACTCTCCATCAGCTCGCGTTTCTCATCTCATTCATCTGGCCAGCTGAGTGTGTGTGTGTGTAAAGCACTCGCACGTGTGTGTGAGAGAGAGGAGAGAACACGCTAGCGACGGACTCTCCCATCACACTAAGGGACCCATGAAAAACCCACTGTATCGATCCTTCAGTAGACAATCGATGCATAGGCAGACCTCAGATGGTCAACCACTATCACATCGACACTGCGGCATCTTCCACACACACTCACACACACACGCACACACACACACACACACACACATACACACAGAGAGAGAGACACAGACACAAAGTGCTCATTATTTATTATTCATAGGACCGGCTTTTAGATTCTTTGCTGCTCTTGTCTGGTGGCCATCCTGCCTGTTGGAGTGCCCTCCTCCTCCTCCTCCTCCTCCGACCCCCCCTCCTCTCTTTCTGCTCTCCTTCCTCTTCACCTTTGCATTGGTGTGCCACTGCATGCTCTATCGCTCACATGCGCCCTCCAGTGGTCATGCGAGCTGCTGCTGCTGCTTGTTCGCTGTACTGCGCCCTCGTCCACAAATATAAATATGTATATATTTATATATCTATATATCGATATATCTGTATGTCTGTTTCACTTGTTTATCCTGGTTCTGGGGTTCAGGGGGAGGTGGGAGGCGGGGTTTCTCGTTTGAGACAACAGGTGAGTGCCTTGTTAAAAGCAGGATAAACATCTGCGATGCAACGTCTCGCCACCACCTTTAGGTGGTGCTGTGTGGGGGGGTTGGGAATCAGACTCACACACACACGCCTAACATGGCTGCAGCATGGGGGAGTAGATGTAGAGCTAACATGGATGTCGTTCGTTCTCTGTGTGGGATAACCATAGCCTCCTCAGTCAACCAACACGTCTGACAAAAGACCCTGTCCCTTTAACGCGGTAGGAGCAACCTACTGCATAGAGGGACAAAAGATGAAGATCTTATTTTTGCCATCCACCTGCAGTCTCGGAGGTCTGCTATTAGACTGTGTGGCTGCAGTCGCGGTTTCTCAGCTCGGAAACTAACAGTCATTAAATGGTCTACCATTCTCCAGCCCTAGCTGGTAACCACCCACTCTGACACAGACATCCACTTACACACGCATAAACCTTGAGATGAAGCTAACACTTAACCCAATCCATGAAATCTTTTATGGTGTTTGTTCCCTGAAAGCGAGTGCCACTCTTTCTCTCTCAGCTCCTTAAATAGCCACTCTTGGCCTCAGAGAACTGTGAAGTGGAGTCATTCTCTGGTGTGGGCCTAAACTCAGGACTTGGCCGCAGACAACCAGCCACACCGTGTAGATGGCACCAGGAAGTTCTGGTCCAAGCCTGACCCACGTCTGCTCAACCACACACTGGCTCTGACCGCTGTGACTGAAAAGAGTCTAACTAAGCCAGTAAGGTCTCATTTTAAGTGACCCAGGGACCTGGGTCAAATGGGGAGGGGAGATCGCAATCCGGGATACTAATCCTTCTCACAATAGACTCCTTTTCGGAGGGATCGCCCTTCTCTTCCTGTCCACTCTCTCTCTCTGTCCCTCCGTGTCTCTCTCTCTCTTCTCTCTTCTCTCTTCTCTCTGTCCACCTGCCCCATCCGTCCGCGTCCTGTCTCTGCTCTGTTGAAGGTGTGTTTGTGCATCTGAGGTACATAACACTCTGCCCTGCCCCCACCCCTTAGAAAACCATGAGCAGATACACCTGGGAGTGTAAGAACAAAGAGGACACCGACTGCGAGGTAAGATCAACAAACAAACAAACAACCCCCCCCCCTACCACCACCACCACCACCAACAATCACCATCACTACTGCCCCCCAACCGCCCTCCCCCCAGCCCCAACCCAGTGAAAGCCCCACCACCAGGAACACTGTCCCTTCTCTCGCATTGTGCTGTGGCCTTGTCAATCATCTGTTTTCAAGTCAACCAATCCCTGTGCAGTGATCATTCAAAAACAAAACGCAGTCCCACATCCCCAGTCCTGCAGAGGAGTGGTCCACCTGATGTCTACAGGCTGGCCTCTGGAGAGCAAAACAATAAGGAAAATAACCAAAATCATTTTTGTCTTGTTATGATTCAGTAGTACATACTAATTCAGACCGTCCCACTAAATTCAGATAGCAAATGTTAAAGCCATAATGATACTAATAATCTTAGTTAATATAAGTATATAATAAGTTAAGAAATAAGGATGGAAAAATACCACTAAAATGCCAATAAAATAAAGACAGTTATCTCCAGCCCATTTAGCATTTGAGAGCAGTCCCAGCACATTTGGATATACACGGTATAGTGTAGCTCATAGTCCCAGACAGAGAGTTAAAGCAATAGAGGTAGAGGCCCATTTCCTGATCAGTGGGTTGGAGAAGAGTGGAGGTTCATCAGAGGGGGATGAAATCAATCCCCTTATCAGAATGAGCTGAGCGCTGCCTATGTCTGCTGCTCAATCTTCATCTCGAGCGCCTCCTGCAGTCAGACTGCATGTGTCGAGTCCGACCTTCAGACACCGGAGGACGTGGCTATCGATTGTATGCGATGCAAAGGAAAGTCTAGAGTTCCTCATGTAGCGGAGAGCACTCCTGAAAATGAGACGAACGTGGCAGAAAGGGACACATCTGTCAAGATGGGGGAAGGGATAGAAGGAAGGAAATAACAAGCACATGCAGAATACTACACACACACACACACACACACACACACACACACACACACACTCTGTCTCTCTCTCTCTCACACACACACACACACACGCACTCTCTCTCTCTCTCTCTCTCTCTCTCTCACACACACACACACACACACACTCTCTCTCTCTCTCTCTCTCTCTCTCACACACACACACACACACACACACACACACACACATACATACATACAGACTGTCAGGGTCTTTATTACCGTCAGCCAAATGCTGCCGCTCCGCGATCAATATCCGCTTGAGTAAAAAGAGCGAGGCCTGGGAATGCAGCCAATCTGAAGCGCACGCACACACACACACACACACACTTACACACTCACTCACCATCACCCCCCCCCCCACACACACACACACACACACACACACACATACTCAGATTTACCCTCCAAGTTTGACAGGAAAATCTGAATAATGTCAAAGCGGTATAAAAAAGCTATAAAAAATAAACTCCCCTCAAAGTCAAGAAAATGAAACATAAGCAGAACTAACTCTGAGGTCATCTCTTTAGGCATCATAAGGACCACAATTCAGCAGAGCAGAGGATGAATCTTCACGACCTTCTTTGCTGTTAAACCTCAGACAATGTTAAATGAGCAGCAGTTTCACTCTTCAGTGCTGATGTCCCCTGTCCTCTCTGTTCAGCCCTGCTTTATGGGCTGTGTGCTGTTCTGTCCCCGTGGTGTGACTGAAGTCCTCTACCGGAGTCCTTCAGCCCTGCTTTATGGGCTGTGTGCTGTTCTGTCCCCGTGGAGTGACTGAAGTCCTCTACCGGAGTCCTTCGCCACGTCCCTCTCCTGTCCTCTTCGTGTCCTTCCTCTTCTCTGGCTGCATACGGCTGACATCAAAAACAGCATATGGTCGGCCAAACTTAAACAACAACTACCAAAAAAAAAAACACCCACGCACAAACACACAACTGTTCACTTACTTTCCTCTGCATCTTAAATCCACACAGCTCCCGAGAGATCCACTTTAACACGACCAACAGACTGTGCCTCATTTCGTGCCTGTCTTCTGTTTGCCTGGCAGCTTAGTAGCTGACTCCGGCCCACATCTGGCTTGAATCAGGCCCTGATCTGGTACGCATCAGCATCTTAGTTCATCCTAAACCACATCAAATTAGTAAACACATTTCGTCTCAAGCAACTTATAGTGTGTGCTGAGAAGTAGCACTTAAGGAAATGACCTATCTGAGATTGAACCTCTCAGCATTAACAAGCACCATGATGACAAAATTAGTTTTGAAAGCTGTTAATGGGATTGTCATTTTGTACATAATTCTAGCACGCCTATGCAACAGTACAAACAGTGGGAATAAATGTACAGCTAACCGCATACTTGTAGTGTTATTCTGGTCAGGTAGGGATCTAATTTAACTGCTCTGCCAACCGCTCAGAGTTTAAAATTCAGCTGGTGACTTCACAGAGTTTGGCACCCACTGGCAGCGCCCCCACGCAGGGCTGGCTAATTTAGCCTGAAATGAAAGGCCAGCAGAACAAATGCAGGTTAAAACCCCCTCAGGAGCACCGAGCGAGGCCAGCGGACGGCAGCGGTCTGCCATCACGTCCGCATGTCCGGGGAAAACTCCGCCAGATTCTCTCAGTTCAGCTTGTTATGTGGCAGCACAAGGGTACGATTCTTCCAACCTAAACACACAAAGACATCCGGCTTTACCCAATACTAATGTGGACATTCTTAGCATATACAAGAAAAGAAGCCATTTATCAATCTGTTAAATATTCAACATTTTGTAAAGTTTTAGATAGAGTCTTTAAATATATAACATATATACAAAATCAAAATAACTGTAACATCTCTGTAAGATCAATGCTTTATTTCGTAAAAATGGTAGAGGGGAAGGATACAAAGACAAACCTTCATCACTCTCATCATATATCCCTGTGATATCACTATGTCATCTACATATAAATGACCCGACTCCCCCTTCCCAACCAGAAACAAAACACATAAAGAAATCCTTGCCCTCCTCCCAAAGCTCCCTTTCCAAATGCCCTGAAAGCAAAGCCCAAAATGAAACCAAAACCAAAACAACCCCGTTTTCCAGTTCCATGCCGACGGAAAGAAGGAAGGCCCCTACCCCGTTACCCTGGAGGTGGCGTACCCGCACGTCCTGCCCGAAGTCACTATATAGGCCTGCGCTGAACGGGTAAATGACCTCCTGCTGGCTTATGCCTTACAGCACGGCTGCTGCTAGACGTGACACACTGACACACATGCTCACTTCTCAGGGTGATTACATCTGCCAGGCCCTGTCAGCATTTAGTGAGAGTGAGGATGTGCGTGTAATACGTGTGTGTGTGTGTGTGTGTGTGTGTGTGTGTGTGTGTGTGTGTGTGTGTGAATGTGAGAAGTGTTGAAGGCAAAAAAATAAATACCCCATCTCTCTCATTGTTGATAAAGTTCTATCTCTACATTTAGTGATATTTTTATTGCAAACAAACTTCTGTTGTCTTTAAAATAAACCTTCTCTTTATCCTCTCAAAACATTACTCTTCAGCTAGTAACATACATACACACACACACATACACACACACACTCCTTTAATGTGTGATTTCTCTTGTCCTCGTCAGTGACTGCCCTAATTAGGGTGTTTGATGGTTATTCCACAGAGGGTAAACGGGGCTTGGTTGGCATTGCAGTAGATTGCTAGTACTTTCCCTGCCTACCTCAAGCCTGATTTTTGTTTGGGTGGGGGTTGCGTGTGTTTTGGGGGAGGATATGTGTGTGTGTGTGTGTGTTATCAGTAAAATAGTGGGGAATCAGGAGATGCATAGGGCTGTATAGGAGGCTGAAGGGGGGGTTGTTGCATGTGTGCATGTGCCTTGTGTGTTTGGGTTGGGGTGGGTTGGAGTCATCAGACCCTGAGCTTTTCTATGCAAAACAGTCTCTCATACAGCCCTGTCATCTTCCTTTTAAACCCACTGGTGCTAAAAAGGGTATTCAGTCCCCACTTAACACTTGGTGTGACGTGCTGGGAAGCCAAAAGGGTTAAATGTGGTTCTCTGTGTGCTCTTCTCCTTTGTAAACACCTTTATTCCAGCCACCTGGATAAGCAGGTAGTATTCCCTCTCTGAGAATGACTGACTTATGATGCATTTACACAATGTGTCATCATAGATACATACTGAACTTTATTAAATGGGGTTTAAGTAAATCTGAATGAATAAATTAGTTAAATTATAATTTACATAAATTATAATCTGTAGCTAAGATGGTTCTGGAGCACATTCATGATATTACCACATTGATATTACCTTGAAATAAGAGGGTATCAATTCTAGAAGAATACTAGATCGCAGCTGATGGGAACTATAACAGAGGGTGGGCTGTGTTCTAGACCAAGAGGGTCTTGAGAACGCACCAGAGGGGAACACGCATGTGTGGTTTGGGGGGGTTCTAATGGTTCTATTGGTTCTCCAGGATGATCCTCATGCCCAGAACAAGCTGGAGGACCCCGTGAAGGCCCCCCCTCCCAAGGAGGACGAATCGCTCAACATCCAGAACTCTCTCACCCCCAAGCAAGAGAACCACAAGGGTCTCGGCGACGAGAACTCCTCGGAGGTAAACTCGCTGCAGAACAACATGATGTAGAGCAGAAAAAATAAAGCAAAACGAAAATCAACAACAACTACAACAACAACAGCACTCAACCACTGCCACCCCAATTCTCAGACAAAAAACCCCACCCACCCCCCACATCCTCCACCCCCAACAACAACTACAGCAACTACAACCAGCCACAAACAAACGACACTGCAGCTACTGTTACCAACACCAACACCTCAGTAATGCTACTACACCCTTCAAACTTTCAACCGCTAGACCCCCAACCCCTCGCCCCCTGGCCCTTTGACCCTCACTCAGACTCTGCATCGCAGCCCCCCCACCCCCCACCCCTTGTTGTAGTCTCTTATTTTGATCCTGTAGTCCAGTCTTTAACCCCACCTTTACACACATATACGCATCATTACACAAACACCCAGACACACACACACACACACACACACACACACACACACACACACACACACACACACACACACACACACCTTCCCCTGCCTTACTGAATACTGGCATGCGTTGGTGTATTTTGTAAAAAGTTAAACAAAAAAAAACTACATATATACGGGGTTTAAAATAAAACATTGTCATAAATAGGAAAAAAAGAAAAAAGCTACTGAGAGGTTTTGATGTTTGTCTGACTAATTCAGTGAGTATGTATAAATATATGAAAAAAAAAATGCTTGGATTGATATTAAGGTTAAAAAACACAATGTGTCTTCGTTTTCATTGATGTGATTTCTAATCCTTTGATGTACTTGTTTTATTTTGTACTTTTTTGGGAAAACCGACTTCAAAGAGAAAAATCAGTCCATTGTTGAAATAAACCTTTTTAACATTAAAACCCTTGTCCCTGTGATTCCTGGATGATGCTCTTACCCGGTCCTGTTGCTTTGTGTGTCTATAACCATGAGGGCTGTCTTTTCTGGCCAGAGGAGAAGCCTAGAGCTGGCATAAATTGTTTGCCTGTTGCCCGAGTGTTGTCATTCACAACGCAATTTAAGCCAGCGTTAGACTTAATCCCTGTCTGGAAGGGCTGCTCTTTGCCTCTCTTGCTGCAAAAATTGCAAATCTGCATGGCTTTTCACTCCTCGATGGCTCCCTGGTCTTTGCTCCAAACCTTGACAAATACACACACACACACAGACACACACACACACACACACACACACACACACAGGTGGCATAAATCACCAGGTGTTTGAGCATGTGTGCATCAACTAGTGATTGCATCCTTCACACAAAAACACTGGGTTGAACCGTCAAAACGTCGATAACATTGACTGAAAGAAATGCAGAAGTCCATCACAAACTATTTGCTGATGATTGTAAATGGTTGAAAACTATTATGAAATGAGTTGAAATGTGAGACAAAAAACTTATCATGACACAAAGGACAGTACAGTTTATGAAATCTTGACTGGATCATTTGTGGACATTGAAGATACACACACACACACACACACACACACACACACACACACACACACACACAGATATTTCTTTTTGGAGCATCTAACCACACACACCCACACCTTTCTTTGCCTGTAGCTTGCATGTTCCTCACCTTTCTCTCTCTCTCTTGCTCTCTCTTCACAAACAACACCAACCAACCTGCAACCTGTAGCACACTCTACTGGCATGCCCTAATGGACTTCCACATTATAAATCAGCTGTGTCCAGATAAGCATCCACTCTTCCACATTATAGATCAGCTGTGTCCAGATATTAATTTTACAGCACTTCACCTCTAAAAAACAGCACAATTTGTGTTTGCGTCTAATTAATTAAGGGTAATATAAATGCATGAATGAAAAAGAGTTGACACTTCAGACGGAAAAACAAAATGCCTATTTGTGGAACACAGGTCTTTGTTATTGCTATCTGGATCCTATGCCTTTTCTTGTAACCACCTTGCCACCTTGCCAGTGTCCATGTTGGAGAATTCTGGATAATGTCTTGCATGAGGGGTCTTTTCACTGTCTTGCATTCAGGCCTGTGAGACTGTGCAGTGAGCTAGCCTGGCTGTGCGACTCTCGGCTCTCTCTGCTGGTCTTGCTCGGAGAGGCTTCCTTTCATGTGGCTGCTGTGTGTTTAGATACAGGCCCCTCCCCAGTAGCCAGCTGAGAGACACAGAGAGACTTTACACTGAAGACGACTAATTAGGAGTGGCCAAGCACTGATGAGAGTACTAATTATAAATACCCTTTCTCTCTCTCTCTCTCACTCTTTCTCTTGCTCCTATTCTGTCCTCTTCTGTCTGTCATTTTTTTTTTTTTCTCTCTCTCTCTCTCTCTCTCTCTCTCTCTCTCTCTCTTGAACACTCTCTGTCTGTCCTTTATTTTCTGTCTATCTCTTCATTTTGGTGTCGTCAGTATACCAGAGGCCCACGGTCGGTATGTCTCATTCTGTGACTCTGCATCTCTTACAGTCTGCCCCCAGTAGCACATGCAATTTTAGCCGCAGAGGACGGGGCAGATTGAATTAAGACCTTGTTATTGCCACCGGGCTCATGCCTCCTGGCAAAACAGTGCAAAAGATACGGCTAGATTTTGTATGCTTACATGTTTGTGTAGTGTGTGTGTGTGTGTGAGTGTGTGTGTGTGTGTGTGTGAGTGTGTGTGTGTGTGTGTGAGTGTGTGTGTGTGTGTGTGTGAGTGTGTGTGTGTGTGTGTGAGTGTAAGTGTGCAAGTGTGTGAGTGTGAAAAAGAGAGAAGAAGAAGAAAGGAGAGTGAGGTGGGTGCCTAAGAGGGGGGGGGGGGGGGTCTAAATGTAGGTTGATTTAGTCTTTGGAATGTGGAATTATTCCAGAATACAAGCTCATTTACACTGAAATGTTCATCTCATTCTCACTCTCTTTTCTCATATTTTCTTTTCATCTCTTTTCTCTCTCTCTCTCTCTCTCTCTCTCTCTCTATCTCTCTCTTTATCTCACACACACACACACACACAAACACCTGCACACAATTTAAATGAGGAACAAGTTGGCGTGAATTGTGTCCCCTCTC
Source organism: Alosa sapidissima (assembly GCF_018492685.1). Taxonomy (NCBI): domain Eukaryota; kingdom Metazoa; phylum Chordata; class Actinopteri; order Clupeiformes; family Clupeidae; genus Alosa; species Alosa sapidissima. The sequence continues at coordinate 7,112,422 of NC_055966.1, forward strand.
TCATTAAACCATTTCTCCAAATTTAATTACTCAAGCCCCGGCAGCTACCATGGTAACTGCATTCGTTAAGTTCGGAACAGAGCGAGAGCAGGCTCAGGAGGTGAAACACACTGCAGTCTCCGAGTGTCTTTGTGGCGCTAATAATAGCTCGTGGGCCTCGTCAGCCTGCCGCTTCACGGGCCTTGATTATGAAAGGAGAGAGAAACAGGAAGCCCTGCTGTAGTGTTGAGTGAATGCAGTCCAGCCTTCAGCATCCCTTAATGTGATTATTATAGGAAGCTGAAGACGCAGCACAGAGGCTGATGAGGACCTTTTCAAAGCCCAAAGACAAGGCGATAGGCAACACATAAGGATGAAAAGAACCACATGTATGTGATGTGGTTTCATCCACAGCCTCTTGGGCTTTCAGTGTGCAAAGAGACCACTCCCCACTCTGCTAGCAGGCCCAGATCACGACCAAATCTGGTCCATCACCTAGGCGACTGATAACAAGGGATGCTGCGCATGGCCACCTCTCCTATCACAGTCTCCTCTGGCACCATCCTCAGTACCGGTGGCATTCTCTCATACCCTCCCATTTACTTGCTCATTAACTCTCCACCTCCGTTCGCCTACTTGTTCCTGAGATACTGTATTTCACTGCAGTCTCCTTAATGCACACCCTTTACTCACCTCCTCCTCCTCCCCCTCCGCCTCCTCCTCCTCGCTGTTGCCTGTGAGCACGCTCTCACACAAGTGGCACTCCAAGCATAGAAGGCGCGGTTGTCATAGAAACTCGCTCCAATGCTATAGGTCAAAGTCAGATAGAGTGGAAGACTGCCTCCACTCTCCTCTGATCAGTCGAGCGGAAAAGCATCAAAGCGATGCAGTATCAGAACAGCCATTTGCATTTAAAATGACCCCGCTGCAACACATATAGGAGCCATTTACCATTAGCATAGAAAAACACCACACATTTGCCTTGTATTTTATGGATCTAAAGTATGGATTTACAGTATACAGTTCACTATTGGAGAACACCTCCATAAACTATTTTAGCTATAAGCGCCACTCCAAAACCCTGTCAATATAGAACTGTCGCTGGCTTAGTTTTCATCTCCTAGTTGTAGCAGCTTCCTCCTCCCTTCTCTTTCTCACCCACTTCTACCCAGTGACCTAAATCTGTGCGAAGCAGTGGCGCATCTCTTGAATAATGCTCTCGGAATTTGCCTGATGCTCCTGCATGCATAATTGGATTCTTTTGCATGTTTCCCTGTATCTCGCCACATTAACACCCCTCCACCCCCCCGCTCCGACACTGCCCCTTCAACCCTGTGAAACCAGTGATGAGGAGGCATGGCAGGGCCAGCCTCTGCCACCAGGGGACCAGTCAAAGGAGAGAGAAAAAGAGGCCTGATCTGTGCTTTGTCATTGGCTGAGGATCTGGTGGAACGATGACACACTGATTTCAAAGAAAGCGCTGCCATTGGACAATAAGCACGCGCACAGACACACACACACACACACATACATCCAATGGTTTGGCAGCACACTGTTGCCCAAGAGACAGAGTCTAAGTGAGGGGGAGATGTAGCAGAGTTTGAACTGATTGAACTCAGTAGAAACGCAGTGGCTTATAAATGGAGTTCTCTTTTGGAATGCAGAATCTTTTCATATGGAAATTAGACATGTAGCCATGAAGGCAAATTTACCCTAATAGGCTGTGTGTTGCAGAATCTGAAATAATCCGATTTTGGTACACAAATATATAAAAGTATTGGGGTGCCTGCCATTACATCCACAGGAACTTCAACGACATCCCATTCTAAATCCATAGGTATTAATATGGAATTGGCCCCTCCTTTGCAGCAGTAACTGCTTTCACTCTTTTGAGAAGGATGTCCACAGATTTTAGAGTGCCTGTGTCAGTGTCTGGGCCAGTTTTGCCCAATCATTCAATAGAATATTTGTGAGGTCAGGCGCTGATGTTGGACAACATATAGATGTTTCATAAGGTTCAGAGAGACCAAGGAAATGAATGGCTGAAGTGTTAGGGTGTGTGTGTGTGTGTGTGTGTGTGTGTGTGTGTGTGTGTGTGTGTGTGTGTGTGTGTGTGTGTGTGTGTGTATATGAATGTTTGTCTACATGAATGTTTGTCTACATTTACATGTGTGTTTGTGTGCGTGTGTCACACTCTGTGTCGATGTGAATTTGCTTTCCGTGTGTCCTTGTGTCTGTGTCTTCGTGTCTCTGTCTGTGTGTTTGTCCGCAGGTGGACAGGACCATAGACGTAGAACTGCACTTGCCCAAAAACGTCAAGGTGTTGCCCACCTCCAGTCCGCGCGTACACTACGACGTGTACCTCTACAAGGTGCAGAAGTCCCCAGCTCCGGGCAAAATGAGGAGCCGTGTCCGCTGGGATGACCGGCCGTACCACCCCTACCCCCCGTCTCCCGGATACAGTCCGGTCAGCACGCGCTCCCTGCCTCTGGCCAGCCCCAGCAGGCGGTCACGGCCACACACGGCCAAGATGGGCACGCCATAACAACCACACAAACCACCACTGCAACCGCACCCACGACCACAACTACCTACCACCGCCAGCGAGCCGACCAGCTCAGAGTCCAGCAGGTGACGCGTGCTGCTGCTGTGAGCAGTCAGACCACGCAAAATAAACATGGTGAACCAAAACCACCGTGATCACCAAAGACATACACAGACATCAGTTATTCACTGACTGTCTCAGAGACTCAGGACTGATCAAAACACATCAGAGATGAGTAAAACAGTTGCAATTACTGGACAATGGTGCAGACATATTGGCTTGGTGTAAGCAGGGTGTACACTCCACTGCTGCTGGTGACTATTGTGGATGTCATACTTTTGGGAGTCTTCTATCAGTCTATGACAAGAGGTCTTTACAGTGTCAGAGGATTGACACAAAATCACCTGTCATAACAAGCCAGAGAGGGACCAACCACTAATGAACACGTGGTGATGTTGAGTCTTCATATGCTAATAAATATTTATATGGAATATATATATATATAAATCATGTAAAAATAAATCTTTAAAAAGATCTGTGTTCTCCTTTTTTGGTCTGCCTGTGCCTGTTTGGGGCCTCAGAGTTCATTTTTGAGCGCTTGACATGAAATATGAAATGGGTGCTTTTGTCCCAAATTGTGTGTTCCCGTTCTTGAGTTTGGGAGGTGCAAATGAAAAGTGCATGAGGTGTGGCACAACAGCTGGCTGGAGAGCTGAGTCAAGTGAGTCATGAGAGGAACGCTTTTGTGTGAAAACCAGGTCACAGGATCCATTAGCTGCAGTGCCTGTTTAGAGTGGAGTGTGTGTGTGTTTCCGAGTGTGTGTGTGTGTGTGTGTGTGTGTGCAGGTTTTTCAACGAGAACAGGGTTAATCTGCCTGCTACAACTGCTGAGTGTTGGCACCTTCACTTCAATCATTGCCCCATGCTAAAATGTAATCTGCCACCTCCTTCAGGCTAAACCGCTTCGTAATACTAAATTGATGATGGTTCTGCACAGGTCAGGTTATCAGAACAATCCACTTGTGTCAATCCAAGAGCTTTCCAATGCATCCATGTGCTGATTACATTACTGCTATATAAACTATGTAAGGGTCAATCCAAGAGCTTTCCAATGCATCCATGTGCTGATTACATTACTGCTATATAAACTATGTAAGGAGACTTACCCGACACAGTATACACACATGCAGCGTTTTGCTCAGTGTATATGTTCAAGTGGATAATATTGTTTCCAACATATACAGTTTGCCTTGGTGTAGCCACAAACCATGATTACACACAAAAGACTGTCCCTGTTACTCTATTGCTTCTGTGTGCTTTCAATCCTCTTATCTTATGCTCCTTGATACTTTCTCCTCCTGCTTCTCGATTTCTCTCCCTCCCTGTCTCACACCCACCCCACCACCCCCTCATCTCCCCTGTCTCACCCTCCCCTCACCTCCCCTGTCTCACCCCCCTCACCGCCCCTGTCTCACCCCCACCCCACCACCCCCTCATCTCCCCTGTCTCACCCCCCCTCACCGCCCCTGTCTCACCCCCACCCCACCACCCCCTCATCTCCCCTGTCTCACCCCCCCTCATCTTCCCTGTCTCACCCCCACCCCACCACCCCCTCATCTCCCCCACCCCACCACCCCCCTCATCTCCCCTGTCTCACCCCCACCCCACCACCCCCTCATCTCCCCTGTCTCACCCTCCTTCACTGTCTCTCTCTCTCTCTCTCAGCTGGACCTCACACCTCCCTCCTCTATCCATTACAGGCTGAATGAAAACCTTCAGCACCTCTGCAGTCTTTTCTTATAAAAAAAACCCCACGCCTCTCCCTCTCTCTCTCTCGGTCCCAGAGGCCGGCCCCCTGTAAGTGTGAACGATGGCGTACGTCCAGTGGGCCCCTGAGGCAGAGAAAAGCTGAGGGGCCGTCTCCCCGGCGGCAGGGGGCCCCTGGGCCGTATTGTGGCACACAGGATTAAATTATCACACTCCATTAGCCTCTCTGTGACACAAGGGGCCTGCCAGGAACATACACACACACACATTCCCTCACAGTTTTTTTTTCTGTCTGTGTCTCTCACTCTCTCCCTCTTTCTTTCTATGGTTTGACAATGTCCCTAACATTTATTTTCCATTGTCTCAGTATCACTTTTTTGCAAACATTGCCATAAGCATTTAGACAAAATTATCATGTGTCTGAAACTCACTCATACCAACCAAGCTCCACTAAGCTCTCCTCAAAGGCAGCCTGGAGCTGTTAGACTCTGAAAGCAAGAAACTTTGATGCAGTAATCCTCAACGCTACAAGCGCAAAGAAAAATAATTCCAAGTGCAGAATGCGATGATTCAATTTAGGAGGAGTCAGAGTGCCGTCCAAGAAGAGCTGCTTGCTAATGAGCCAACAACGATTCTCATATGATGAGAACACAGCATGCTCGCTGCTGGCAAGTGAGCTGGGAGAACGAAAACTTCTCATGGCCTTCCACCATAAACATCTTATGGGTCGCCAGTCTTGAAACCAAGAATGGGGCTGTGGATCTCTCTTTTCGGGGTAAGTCGGCCATGGCCAGAGCTTGCCTCATTCCTCTGTGTCTTCCAGGAGACTGACTTGAGGCCTCAACTCAAACAGTGGTTACTCTGAGCGAGAAGATCACAAAAGAGTGATAGTGCTCTCTGGTGGTTAAGGAGATATACTGCATCCACGCCTAGTCTGCATTGCAACAGAAGGTGGTCATGCACTGCCATAGGCCTACTACTATGATACCGTAGCGTCACATCTGAAAAGAATGTATAGTGCTGGCACACAGTTTTGAGAATTCAGGTTTGATTTTGATCAGTGAACCACCTATCTGAAGGTAAAATTAAACTTATTAAATTACACTTTTTTCACACATATTAATTCCTTCATTTTCTCTCCACACCAAAGTCCAACATAGATTCCCACCATTTTAGCTATTTAAGATGCCCACAAAGACCTTGAAAGGTCTGTTTTGTATAATAAGGGTTCCTGCTGATTATATTTTTAAAATGTTCAAGGAATCTCCCCAGAACCTCTGTTCTCTAGAACACATATATGATGCATGTATTACAGAACTAATCAATGACATAAAGTTATGACTAACACACACTCTGTGGTATGTGGGTTATAACACACCATGCATATAACAATGCATTACATCATCTGTCAGCATCACAGGTTCAATAGCACTATTTTCTCTCAGCTGACTGCCTCCCCAGGCCGCCCCCCAGCCTAAACCCCAGCAGATCCATTTGCATGAATAAGGAAAGGAGAGGTTATGGGGTGCACCCACAGGAAAGCAGGTTTCGTTTCCTACAGACCCCTCTTTGTGTGTGTCCCATTCAGACCCCCCACCCTAGCCCCTATTCAGGGTCTGTTTTGTCTTCCTCTTTTCATCTTGGCTGCCATGAGATGTATTCAATAAGGAGACCAAGTTTCAGACACTCATGATGTGTAGGCCTATCTTTCTTAACACAAGACCTTTTCGTCATGAAAATATGCATTCATCAGCCCAAGACCTTAAGAGTTAATGTTGAAATTGGAAGTGTGCACAATGTCCTGTGTGTGTGTGTGTGTGTGTGTGAGAGAGAGAGAGAGAGAGAGAGAGAGAGAGATTGTATGTGTGTTTGTGTGTGTGTGTGTGTAATTTCAATGCAATGGCATCACAAGGGTAGGCATAGGCTTCTATACGATTTTGCATTTCGCGTTTTATATATGTCCCTCTGCGGCACCCGTATGCCATGCTTTCGGCACCACTGCACTGGCACTAGAGTTGTTTTGCAGTGTGTTCTTTTCTTTAAAGCTAAATGCTCAAGGCATTTGACTGAAGCAATGAAGCAACCAGTTGACATTGTTATTAGTTGATAAGTTCAGTAACGTTAGTTATCATCCTTCCGTTACCAGCTAGCACACAAAGCAGGTATTTAGCATGATGGATGGCTGTTGCTAACGTTAGCAGATATCACTTACTGACAGTCAGCCAACGTTGTGTTGTTTACAATGATGAGGTTTTGCGCGTTCCCTCGAGATATTCCTCTTAAGTGCCGTATTTGCGAGCTAAATTGGTATTGTTTTCAACATAGTTTCTCTCACCTAGGTTGGAGCTAATGCTGTTAGTTAGTTATCTTGCTAAATGTTTGTAAATACCCATTTATACCACGTTTACGTTCTCTAGAAGTAACGTTAGTTAGTTTCAGGAAAAGCCATTCTACAGACATCATGTTTACGGAACTCAACAGCATCCTCAATAATACCCCGGATAATTGCAAGCTGGTAAGTTACTTACTCACGTCACTTCAGTGTTTCCCATAGAATGGAATTCTATTTGTGGTGGTAGGTTTGCAGAATTAATATGAATGCAACAGTTTTAAACAAATTAGTGCAGTGTGGTTATGATTCTAACCAGATTTAAGCCCAATTTAGTACAACCAGGAAAATCATTGTGTGGTGGTCAATGTTGATATTGTGGTGGGCCGCCACAAATAAGTCAATGTATGGGAAACACTGCACTTTGTCAAGTGTTGATTGGTAATTTTACTTAGTCTTTATGGATCCACTCTTTTTTTCATTCTGCAGGGAGAGTTTGTTCTTATAATGGACAGAAAGGCTGATGCTTCGTTTCTGGTGCATCATTTCCTTTCTTTCTATTTGCGAGGTGAGTTCATGTGCAATATACAGTTCAAGACTTCTGAATGCAGCTTGAACTGATTCAATAAAGCCAGGTAGTCTGAGTACAGAATGTCTTTGTTTTCCAGCGGGCTGTAAAGTTTGCTTCTTGGGTCTTGTACAGTCTTTTAGTCATTACAGTGCGGTCAGTCAAAGACTGGTAAGTTAAAATTCTTTATAATTCATTATCCTTTTTCTGCCCGGGTCAATCTCTTGTTTTGAGTATGTTATTTTACTATACTGGGAAAACAAATCAACGTAATCATGATTCCTTTTCTTCCTTGAGGGTGTGAGTTTGGCTCAGGCAAAGGAGAAGGGCCAGCTTGTGTTCCTGGAAGGACTGAAAGATTGCCTGGGAGTACTGTTACCTGACGGGCCCAAACCTGACTGTCCCACATTAGACTTTTTCAGGTGATCCAGCACATCCTCTGACACAACAGGAGTGCTTAGAGACATCATCCTCTTTTTAGTCACACCTTAACCAATCTCTTTAGGTTTAGGTCCCCCACACAAAGGATATACTGTTCTGTATGATGTGTCTCTATGGTAATGTTCAATATGTGTTTACGCTGAATTCCATCCTTTCCCTCAGGCCCCAGTGCTTGGATCTGAGAGGTCTGTTTGAGTTTGTGCTGAGCTCTCTGAGTCCACCAGGTGGCGCTGGTGGTGAGGGGGACACTGGGTCAGGATGTGCGAGTCCTCCAGTACTGATCGTGGATGACCTGAGTGTCCTCCTCAGTCTCGGCGTTAGCGTTGGAGCAGTGCTGGACTTTGCCCACTACTGCAAGGCTAACATCTGCCACGAGTTAAAGGTTAGTCATAACTGGTGTTGGTTGTCTTATGTCCCAACTGAACACTCTGTCACATGCACACATGCTTGTGTTTTCATGCAAGTTGACATCTGCTGAATCCAGACCATGTGAGTGTCAGTGGAGAAAAAAACATAAGATGCTGTCCTTAAACCTTATATAATTACTATACAACATGTTCTACATCATGTTTTGTTTTCATGATGTTACTTTCTTTATCCAGGGCAGTTCAGTGATGCTCGTCCGGTGTGAGGAGGAGGAGGAGGATGAGGGTGATGAGGAAGGCTCTGAGATGCTCCAGAGGGGTCTGATGCACCAGTGCACCCTGGCTCTGCAGGTTCAAGGTCTCCCCACTGGCTACTGCAGGGACATTCACGGGCAGGTAGGACACTCATTACCATGGGAGCAGTTGTGAACAGCAGTGGGAGGAATTGATAGACTTTAACAGTGTGAGGTTGCAGGTTGTGGGAATTGATAGACTTTAACAGAAATGCCAAATAAAATCACCAAAGCTCATGTTAATGCCAATTAATAGGAAAAGGATGGAAACCGAGCTTGTAACAGTCAGCAAGTTTTCATGTCGGGAATAAACCGTTTTGAATCAGTTTATTGCCCAAATTCCATGTCAATATTCCGTTTATCCTGTTTACAAGCAAGTAGAATGTCACATTTTGAGCATATTCCTGTTTACATAGCAGTCGACATTATTCCGAATAAGTCAGCGACGCAGCCTACAAATTGGCCCCCAACGTCAATATGTAACTCTCCGCTGGTGGGCTGCATAATACAACGTCTTCAGGGTCTTCCACCTGTATTTCACTTGTTCAGGTGTACATCAATAGCCAGCCTCATTAAGCTTTTTACAAATCTTTTTAAAAACGTTATTACGTCATTTTCTCCCGTCGATGAACTCCATGACATTTGCATGATTGCAAGACATAAGTTTGTCTCCTCGTCTTTCCAAAAGTGTGTGCGTTGTTTTGCCATGATTAAGAAAGTGCTTGAGAGACTGGTTCATTTTATCCTAATTCTCTGCGAATTGAGCATGCGCAGGCCTACAACACTCTTCCTTCTGGGAGCATATATTCTGTTTAAGGCGTTTTCATGACCCAATATTCCGTTTAACACAGCCATATGCTAGGGTGTGCAAACTGTTTATTAGTAAACCGAATATGGCCTTTTTCGGTTTATTTCAATTCAGAATAAGGTGTTTACAAGACACACGCATATTCGGTTTATTCCCAATAAACTGATTCGAAACCGTTTATTGGCTTGCATGGAAGCGTGCTGATTGACCTTCAGTACTCGGGGTTTAGCATGTGTGAATGTCCTCTCCAGTGTCTCTAGTCTCAGGATTCTCATCGGACAATAAACTGATGTAGTTGCCAGGGATTGTAAACATTGCATTAATCACTGAAACATTAATCTTATACTGTGATTTCCTTATGAATAACACATGTGGTGTACCGTTACAGCACAACAGTGCTCATATCAGTTGGTTGTCTTCCAGGTGGACATTTGTTGGAGAGGTCAAGGCCAGCAGCAGCAGCAGAATCAGAAGAAAGTCTTTCAGTACAAAGTCCAGGACAAAGGCGCGTCCTTCTTTGCCCGCGGGACCTCTAGTGCTGTCCTCTGACACTGTACAACACCTGCCCTCAATCCAAGTGGTGAATGTCAGTACACAACTTCATGACCTCGCCTCTCATTATTGATAATGGACTCTGGCTTTGTCATATTGTCGTGGAGGAAACATAAACACAAGAGGTCACACTTATATCATTGTGTACATAATGCTTTTCCACTCTTGTTGACTTTGAATGTTTAACCAAGACTTAGAATTAAATGAAATTACTGATTCACACAATTGATCTTAACAGTTTGGCCTGGAGCATCACTATGGTGACTGATTGTGAGATTGTAAAACGGGTTATAGCTATCCAAATTCTTCTCATTTAATGTTCGATCAGCAGGAGCACGATGATCAGTGAATACATTTGTTGGGCTCATTTATAATAATATCAATTGAATTAAAGGTTACAGTTTTGAAAGTTTCATTAAAGGTGCTGTCTGCAATTCTGGTCCAGTATATCTTGCCACTCACAGTCCTGGCTGTCTGTTCAATGTGGGCAATAATACAACTGGTGTGTGTACACTGTACTGTAAATGGGAAACAAAGATGGTGGCTCAGACGAGGCCATCAGCCTGTCCAGGTGATCAACACATTGCTTCTGGGGAACAGGGAGAGATGTAATATTAGCTGTTGAGGTTGAATATGAATCTTTTGCCAGAACAGCAGACTGTACCTAGACCTACCTAATGCATTGTGGGTAAATAAATGGCAAAATGTCTCAATTGGCAAAACTTTTCCATATGTGCAAGAGAATACACAATGTAACTATTGAAAACTCAAATGGGATATCTGAATCTTGTCATGCATGCAGAACTCCCAAAGTCATTGTAGATATGTAACACAGCATTCTGATGTGTTGACACTCCTATTTAAGTAAAGACTCCCTATACACACCCTTCACATTTCAGTTCTTCTTATCACAGCTTCGGTATGCATCTGTCATATTTACTCAGTGATATCCACTTAATCTGATATAAATCAAATCAATCATAGTTATGACAGATTTCCTTACCCAATAAACTAGGGGTTCCACTGGTCATGGAAACTCAGAATTTTGAGAGTTTGTGGCCGAAATGGGCGGAAATGGGCTTCCATAGTGTGCTATGATCATAGTGTACAAATAAAACTGTACTTTAGGTTACACTTATATTTATTCAGGAACATTTTTGCAACAATATGCTTTTAGCAGAGAATGTAGACGGGGTCGGCTTTTAGGTTTTCTGTTGTTTTCCCTTGTTTTCCTATCAGGTACGACAGTAAGCCTACAAATCCGCCTTATTGAAAAAAGGCAGTGAGCATAGTATATCCACCTAAAGTCATTTACAGATTAAAGATAAGAATGAAGAGTTGAAAAGAAAATTATTAAGATTTATATATGGTTATGGATTTGGCAGACGCCTTTGTCCAAAGCGACACACAAATACAAAACAACATAATATTTAAAATTGAACAGGGAACAGATTAGAATGTTGGTCAAATATAATAAGGAGAATAGTAATAATAAACAACAATATCAATTCAATCAATAGCCTAATAAAATAAGCAATGAAAATGAGGGGAAAAGCAATAATAAAACAATAATGTCCATTCAATCAATAATATAAAAACAATGGTAAGACAGTAAGACTACATTAAGGAGAATATCAATAATAAACAATAATGTCAAATGAATCAACAGCCTAATGAAAATAAAACAATATTATACAAACCATAACACATAAGTGCTTTAACAACTAAGTACATGTTGAACAGGAATGTCTTTAGACCCCTCTATATATATATATACACAATGATTTCACCAAGGTCATCAAAAATCTTAGCTGTTCTAGCAGTTTGAACTTTGAAGTACTTCATTTCCCAGAAGCCACTGCACCGGAAACAGTGCGCCTTCGGAAGTCACAGAAAACACGTTTCTGTCCATGTTAGCCGCAGTCTCAACTGCATTTATAAAGTTAGCGATGTGACAGAATAATACTGTTCCCATTTTCATGTCAGCAGGTTTTTCTAAAGTGAGTATATTGGCATGTGGGGGTGTTTGGGAAAGTTGCGTATGTAAGAATGTGTGTCATTACTGTATAGCTAACTCAATATGTAGGGGGTAACCTGATCAAAGTTAACTTGAACCAATGTAAGCAATGTGTATTTTGACGGCTAGTTAGCAATATTATTGCTACTTAGGGAGCTACTGAGACATGAATTCATGAAAATATGTTGTTTTGATACAGTAAAGAAGAGAATCCCCAGCGCAGCAGTAATGTCGGGGGCCAAACACAGGATGCGCAATAGAAAGATGAGAGATCAGCCCACCAGTGTGACCTATTCAGCGCCAGGCTGGCGCAATGGTGGAGACACTCCTGCCGGTTGGTATCATCAAAGCGTCGTTAAACATCATTGACCCAGCATCACATACCTGCATGTCTAGCAACATCAGGAATGAACCAAGACAAAAAATCAATGTAACGTTTTGCTGGTGTCAAAGTGGAGTAAACTTGGTTGTGTTGTTCTTTAAGGTCGTGCCAGTGACTTCCATCATGCGAAGGGGCAAGGCCTACCCCAACAGGGCGGTGGGTGGTCCAGGGGCCACCAGTCAGGTGGCTCGGTGTACCCTAAGGAGCTTCCCAAATGCATCACCAGTAAGATACATTCATTAAGGCCTTTCAGATGCACAAAGATACGATGGAGATCTAATGTTGGTATGTCATTATGGCTCAGTTATTTATTAATCATTTGTGTGGCATTATTCCTCTAGGCACATATTTTGCCAGGGCCAGGTCTGCAGAGGTGAAGGCGATGCTGAAGGCTGTCAACAAGACGACTGGCAGCTGCCATACCTTTGGCGCTCTGCCCAAACACATGAGACGCAGAGCCATGAGCCACAACACTAAACGGCTGCCCACCAGGCTACGGGAAGGAGCACAGAGGATGGTGCGCTCACATGAGATTAGTTCTAAACCTAATCAACATACGGATATGGCAACATATTGCATAGCTTCTTTTGCAATACGTTATCAATATGCGGGCACCACAAGTTTACAATTCATATTCCAAACTGACCAATTTCACTACAACTTTATGTGTCGTTATGGTGGCTCTTATCAAATGACTGAGGGTAACCCTCTACACACTGTCAATTTTTAAGAGGCACTAAGCTAAAACTCTGGGCACTTTGTACACTGTTTCAATTCAGTTGTGAAATGCTGTGCAGAAATGCATAATTTCAGCTTTTTGCCTTTTCCTTAATTTACACAGATGTATCATAGTCTTTTGCAATGTATTGAGTATTGCAGAATCGGTGTATCGTGATATTATTGTTATCATGAGCAAAGTATTGTGATGGTATTGATTTACTGAGTGAGTTACTCTGTGATTCCAACCCCTACTACTAATTTGTTAGCTTGACTGTTCCTAAAATTGTAGGTATCTGACATACTGTAGACCTTACCATGCTGTTGTTTCAGGTGTTGCTATAAAGAAAACATTTGAATTACTTTTTAGTTGGAGAAAAGCCTGCAAGCTGCAAAGAAGGAGAAGAAGGAGGAGTCAAAGGCCAAGAGCCGCAAAGCCCGTCGTCGCCATGGTAACCTGCTCCTGGAGTTCAACCGTAGACAGAGGAAGAACGTCTGGTTGGAGACGCACATCTGGCATGCCAAGCGCTTCCACATGGTGAAGAAGTGGGGTTACTGTCTGGGGGTCAGGCCCACCCTAAAGTGCTATCGGGCCTGCTACAGGGCCATGAGCAGCCACTGCCTCCTGCAGGTGAGGAGGACTCCACACACTAGCAAGTGCTTCCTGCAGATTGGCCTTTTAAGGTCCAGTGAAGGTCCACCATTTTTATCCAATACACTTTTGGTAAAAAATGTATCCTTGTTATCTATCCGTCTTCTGGGTGTACACTCAAAGAAACTCCTGGTTCTGTAAATTGGAAACAAGCACAGTTGTTCGGGCTGAGCCATTCACTACTCCAACCAACTCCATTGCTTCAGGATTACAGAAGGGAGGGGTGTGACTTTATTGGCTATTTAAGTAAAATATCAAAAACTATTCATGTTCCTGACTTTAATTAGCTTTTAGATACTATGGGATATTGGTTAGTTGGGTTGTAAGGTGTTATTCATATATTTCCCTCATCTTTGTGTTGATCTTTGATGGTCTTGGATGTTTTTGTGGTAGGACCTGTCCTATTACTGCTGTGTGGAGCTGCAGGGCCCAGAGGAGCAGCTCCTGAGCGCCCTCTCCAGGCTCACCAGCAAAGACACGGGTGAGTGAACATCCACATCTCATCACATCTTTATAGAGACCACACACCAGGGCAGGCAGACTTCAGAGCACTAGCTACAATGCTGATTGACCACCGAGTTGCCTTGTGTTGCCTTTGCATGATGGAAAAGAAAGTTTCACTACACACACTGTAATGACTGCCCACTGTCAACTACGGAGGTCCGTCGGTGTTGGTGGGTCCCTATAATAGATGTTTAAAGCAGAAAGTCTCCATATAGGAGTCATTCATATACTCACTATCAGGGCAATTTGTAGGTTATTATGCCTTGACCTCACCTCAGTGGTTACAGTCCGTATGTCTTATATCGCTATCGTTTCAGGGAATGTAGGTGGTTGTAAGAAGCTTTTTGCCTTTATTCTCAAAGACTTTAGTTTTCTTGGATCCACTGTAAACTGTAAGATATGGGGATATTCTCCTGACACTTTTTTTCCATTGTGTGTGTGTGTGTGTGTGTAGGGCCAACCTTCGCTGCGCTGCAGTGCCTCTCCGGGCGCAAGCAGGGCAGTGTGGTTCTGTACAGGCCTGATCAGTACCCCGCCCAACCGCTGGGCCCTGTGCTCTTCCTTTGGAGGCCCCGTAGTGAGGGCTCTACTCACAGACAGCTGTGGATATGGGGCCACCCCACACTAAAGCAGGTGAGTCTCCACTTTTGAAAGTGTGAATTTGGGTGGCAACCGTAGGGTATCTAAAAGAACACTGCACTGAACATCATTATTTCTGAAGTGATGTGTTGTTTTAAGTTAATTATTAATTATCTTATTAATTATAATTATTAGTTAATTAATTACTGTATTTTCCGGACTATAAGTCACACTTTTTTTCATAGTTTGGCCGGTCCTGCGACTCAGGTGCAACATATACATATTTATATATATGTTTTTTTTCCTCTTCATAAAACATTTGACTGGTGCGACTTATAGTCCGGAAAATACGGTATCTTGCTTCTTTGTACAGCCATTAATGGCTTGTCAGCAGCTACTCAGTTGTGGTCAAATGTCTCCCACTCGTGTAGGACCTCCTGTCTGAGCTGCGAACATTGTGCCAGTGCTCTGAGCCGGTGATGCCAGTGCCTAAACCAGTGCCCAGCCCAGCAGTGGAAGCCGTAGCAGTGCCAGCCAAAGACCCGACTCAGAAGCCGGCCAGTGGACGGAAGAGGAAGAGGGAAGAGCAGGACTCTGATGGCCAGCCGGCCAAGAAGATACTTGGGGACGGGACTCGGTCACCTACCTGCCCTGTCACATGGAAGTCAACCACAACTGGAATAGTCATTAAGTAAGCACATCACATATACATCGTTTGTATCCAATAAGATGGTTCACTATCTGAACAAATTGTTCCCTGTTAAATTTAAGTATTATATTGTTGTGTATTTGTATGTCGCTTTGGACAAAAGTGTCTGCCAAATCCCATAACCATAACAATAAACATAACGATCGTGATGTTCCATGTATGATTATACATATATATAACTGCCTTCGGCCTCGTACCTATGGCCCAATTACAGCCGTGGCGATATCCTTTACCAACCCCACTCCCACGTGTCATTGCTGAATTCAGACTTTGTAACTTGTCAATTTCCCACAATATAACACAGACTATTCATAAACAATATACATGAGATCTAATATGATTTAGTAAAATTTTGCAGAATTGGTGTGACATCTTTTATTCCTTTCCTCTTCAGTGACCTAACCATGGAAATGGTGCGCTATCGCCTCATTGGTCCACTCTCTCACACTGTCCTGACTGAGGCTCTGTCTCCTGCCACAGACTGTGATGTAAGTACACTCCATTAGGGTAGAAACCTGAACAGGCACATTTTGTGACACCAGAGAAGATGACTGTTTTTTTTCCTCCACAGGAAGCAGCCAAAAGCAGTCAGTCATGCTTCTGGTGGCCCGAGTACTCCAACCAGGAGCAAAACATGGCTCTTCACCGAGAGCAAGCTGACGTCTTCCAGCTCCTCAAGGGTCAGTGTCTGTCAGTTTTATAGCAGATCAGTAAGAGGTGGGAGAGGGTGTAGCTCAATGTGTTCCATGGTGGTTGAATTTGTTGAGAAACAAGGTTGGTATTAATGGGAATATTATTGCAGAAGTTATCAGAAACTGTGAGAGAGGACCATAAAGGTATTGCTATGGTCTGTCATGACAGAGTGGCCTTGCAAGAAATCTGTGCAAGAAATTAATGTAGAAATGTATCCTCAATGGAGTAGTTACTGTGTAGAGATTCTGTGAATGGGACTGTGTGAGTGTGTTTTAAAGCAGCACGTCTTCCTCCAGGTGTGTATTCCTCCACTGAGATCCCAGCAGGCTCTGTCCTGGGCCTGACCGTAGATGACCCCCGCATCTCCCTGCCCCGCAGGAGAGTCCAAGCCGAGCCTGACCTTCAGCAGGCCATAGGTAACCTCACAGCAGAGATGCCTTTTACTCTTGCACACAGTGTCCCTAAGCCAATACAAGGAGCGGATGCCATCTACAGAGGCTGTGGCAATAAACTGAACTAAAATCTAATAGTTATTGTAGAATATTATAGTATAATATGAGACCATAGCTATAATTACATACAATAGTACTCTAGAAATTGCCGTTTAAAAGCAGGTAGTTTTCTAAATGTATGTAGTTTGTGGTGATGAAGGTTCCAGTGTATTGTGGTGTTTGTGGTGGTGATGGTGTTTTTGGCGGTGCCATCTCCTGAGGCTGGTCCGGTCGGCATGCAGTGTGTCTGGTTCTGAGCCCCTGGGGGGCCTCTGCTCGCCCATGCAGATGACCCAGGTTCGAATCCTGGCGGGACCCTCTTCCACTCATGCCCGGGCCACGCCTCACATACTCTCTACCACTTCCTGTCCAGGCTCCTCCTCTTCCTGTTCACCTGCCCCTTTTTACGTGCTAAAAGTCCAAAATGACTTTGGTATAAAAGATCTATGGCGGAATTAATCTAATAATAGTATACTTTGCACATCTGTATATTGTGTAATGTGATATAATTGTTTTGTCCAGCCATTGCCCAATTTAGGCTGGTGTAAGCCAAGCATTGGGTGATGCAGGCCTTTGCCCAGCGTGTGTGTGTGTGTGTGGTTGCGCATGTGTGTGTGTGTGTCAGGTGTGGACGAGGAGAAGAGAAGGGCTCTTACCCTGCAGGGAGTACCGGAGCACTGCTGCCAGAGTGCCCTGTGGGATCGGACCGTAAGGGACAACGTCACCGACAATAAGCTACCTGAGAAGGTACGTCCTCCTAAGGGCTAAGGGTGGCTTCACTGAGAAAATACTCATTTGCTACTAGCAGGAATAAAGCAGAAGTGTTTAGGCTATGTAACTGCTAAGCCACAAAAGGAGTGAGATTTCTAATGTACATTGCACAAGCTGTTGGGAGGGACTAATGCCTGCAGTGCTGTGGAATGGCAGCACCAGGTTTATGTGTTGTTTTGAATGCCAGCGTAAAATCAAAAGATCAGAATGAGAAATACTGTATTCAGTTACACGAGAGCCCGCTTTGCTGTGTGTGTGTGTGTGTGCGTGCGTGTGCGTGTCTCAGGAGCTAAATCGGATGCGGAGCGAGCTCCTGGTGCCCGGCTCCCAGCTGACGCCCACCCCTCTGCAGGGCCGTGTGCCCGTGCTGCTGGTGCACCAGCCGGGAAAGCAGCTGGGCCAGGAGATGCCCTCCTGGGGGGTGGGCTGGGACCTGCTGCTGCCCAAAGGCTGGGGCATGGCCTTTTGGGTGCCTCTGGTACGTACAGCTCACTTCAGTACAGACAGTTGGCCCTTGGTATAGAATAAGATACTCATAATCAAATACTGAATGCTTGCATGCTGCATGATGTGTCAGCTGTGTCTTGGTCAGCCTAGATCATTCTAAATGGGCCTGCACATGCTATTCCAGTACGACGGTCACCTTGACGATCCGAATAAAGAAATATTTGAAGTTAATCATTCAAAAAGCTTCAGGAGATTAACACAATAGCTGCTTAGTGAGCACAAAGACTCCAGAGGAGGTTTTTTTTATCAGAGCATCTATTTTGTTGATGGGTGAAGACAGCCGTTTTTTAATATTCTGAAAAGTTTTATTTCCACCAGATCAGTAGCCGAAAATAGTTTTTAGAACTTACTGCTTGCTTCTCTCATAAATGTAGGCTCCTGTTTCTGACTGACAGTCTTTTCTCATTTCCTCGTCAAGTTTGAGTGTGTTTGTTTGTAGATCCCATATGTGTAATAAGTCCTATAAATGGCCTGATGGTTGTGTGTGTGTTAGGTGTATAGAGGGGTCCGAGTGGCCGGTCTCCAGATGAGCCTGAAACACTCCCAGCACAAGGGGGCGCCCCACTTCCCCCACGACTACCCAGACTGCCCTGCAGGTGCCCGCTTCCAGGACGAGCAGCAGGCAGAGCTCATGGACAAGTTTACAAGGTGGGCACCGCACTGCACGTACACTTGACACACTGCCCAGGAACTGCCCTCTCCCATTAATACCATCCGCCACCATGGACACATACCAAACTCAGTCGATAAGTGTAATAGCCACTCGTATAATTTGATGACTACTTTTTGACCTGGTTTCTGTTGAGTTGGTACATGTATGACAGGCAGTTGGTCTGTGTGATGATTAGGTGGCCACTGGGCTGTGGTCAGATCATCCTTCTTTACTGTTCCTTCACGCATTATTAACTGCTCCGCTGGTGCGGCAGATTGATGTAATTGACCTTTCATCCTGCCACAGACGCCCGCCCGCCAAGAGGACCAATTATATCAAACACGGCTGCCTGGCGCCGTTTCGATGCCCCTGGCAACAGCTGGCAGAGGAATGGGTGGAGATCGTCAAGGAGACTGGCAAGGGCACCGATACACGGACTGACGTGGAGACAGCCGGAGCTCCACCCAGTCGGTTTTCTGTGCTCAGGTAGGTGGTTTTTACCTGCACTGTCACGGTGCTACAGGACCTGATGCTGACACACCTACCTGTGCAGAGCAGTGGGGTTAGATGGATAGAGAGCTGCTGCTGTACTCCTGTACACAGATGAGTTGTCTATGAGGAGATTGCAGATATTGAAGGGTGCTACATTTAAAGCTGGTGTTGAATTTAGAGGTAAATGGTTTAGTTGTACACTTAGTGAGGGTTGTTTTAAACCCAAATTTGCTCTTATTTGTTGTAAGACCAACTTTTTTTTTGTTGCTGTTGCTTATAGTGATTATGGAATAATTCTGTTATAATTAACAAACACAAATAAGACGACACATTTACTATACTATTCAAAACTAATACAGAATACATTGTGAATTACTAGCATGATAAGTGTTATAGGCCAATTTCACTATTTTGTTTGTTTATTTATATATATATGTAACGCTTGAATGAAGCATTATCATATAAATTTTATCTGAACCCTTCATGGCTTTAGGCTCCATGTTTCAGTGCAGGCGATGAGCTGTTATTTGATTCTGAGTCAGATTTGGAGAATGGTGAGTGCTCGCTCTATTAGCTCTGCCATGGGTGATGCATGACTCCGCTGGAGGTTGCTCAACACTTCACGCGCTTCCAAATGGGAGCGCTCCGAGCTGGAACCTCGTGAGAGGGAAAAGCCCTCTTCCCAGACAGCCTCCTTAACAGCTGTGAGAGATGATCATCATTCAGCCGCCTCCGTCGCGCTAAATCGTTTGAAGCCGTTTTGGAGGGCTTTGCCAGGGAGCCCGGCGAGAGGCCTAAAGCTTGAAGTATTTGGCAGCGAAAAAACTGTAATTCTACTGAGGACTCAGTCCAGTGCTTTAAAGTTGCAGCGGCGTAGAGCGCAGCGGAGGAGGCTGTTCTAATCTCCTGGCAGAACCCCAGTAGGAGATGACTAACAGAATTCTCAACAGACTGTTCTTGGAACAGCTTGCGGCCCTGATGCGGCCCAGGTCCAAAACATTGGGGGCCAGATCTGATGAGTTATTGAAGGTCTAAAGTGTGACTTAAGTTCAAAGATTAAAATCGTGAAATGTTGTCTGTAGTTACAGCAAACCCATCATCAAGTGTAATGTTCACATCCATCAGTATCTGTTTCAGAAGCTCCTATTTCAACACCATTTCTCTAAGTTTTTTCCTTTCTTCTATTATTAATTTCTATTTATTTATTTTAATCTCTCTTCATCTCTTTCCTCCCTCTTGCTCATCTGTCTTCCTCCTGTCCAGGAGCAGGAAGGTGCTGAAGCAGCTGTCTGCGTGGTGTCAGCCCACCTCCTCCAGAGGCCAGCGGCTCCAGCGCGGGCCCCAGCCCTCTGCCCTCTCCCCGGCCAGCGCCGCCGCCCTGTGGGCCTCGCACGGACGCGTCCTGGTGTGGGCGCGCTTCTCGCTGCTGGCCAAGGGCCGGCCGGAGCTGCACGCCATGGTGTGCGTGCCCACGGAGGAGGACCTGCGGCTGCTGAGCCGGGACCCCCACTGCACGGGCCCCCAGGAGCCCCGCCATGTGGACCACTTCAGGAAGCGCGTGCAGAGCGCTCGCAAAGACAAGAAGAAGAAGAAGAAGAAAGATAAAGCAGAAGGAGCCTCAGCAGAGAGTGCGACTGGCTCTGGTGGTAGCGCCAAGAAGCCGGACGCAGCCTCTGACCCGAGCTTGGGGTCTGCTGAGCAGCCAGGTTCTGTCCCAGAGGTCACCTCCATCCCCGGTAGTATTTCGGACAGCGATTCGAGCGCCATTCCAGCTCTGCCCCAGGCTCCTGTCACGCCATCTGACCAGGACCCCTCCGCCGCCACTCCTGCTCCAGCTCCTCCTGCGGAGGCGGAGAGGCTGGTCCTGGGGCTGTGGCCGGAGCCACTGCCCAGTGTGACGTCGCACTGCTCGCGCGTGACCCTGGGCTGGGTGACGCAGGGCGACTTCTCGCTGGCAGCGGGCTGCGGGGAGGCGCAGGGGCTGGTCAGCCTGACGGGCCTGCTGCATGCGCTCCTGGGCCAGCCGCCCGAGCGCAGGGGCCTCGTGCTGCTCAGGAACCCCTCCTCTCTGCAGTACCGCTTCGCCAAGGTCACCATCGAGGCCTAAGACCCCCCCCAAGGACACACATACATACACACTCACTCACTCACACACACACACACACACACACACACACACACACACACACACACACACTTACACATGTGCTGATCACTCACAGCTGATTGGCTATTATCCATGGGTGAAAGAAGAAAACCTGCAGGCTGCTAGTTTGCTACATCATATGCTAGCTAACTGCATGCCAGTGCAGGCTATCTCTCTCCCTCACACACTCACACACACACACACACACACACAACAGATTTCTGCTCACTTGATGGACACTGGCTATCTTCTGTGGGCTACTGCAGACGCTCCAGCTTTGCTGCATTCTCCAGTGTGCACTGAACGCTTCCTAGCGACACGGCGGAGTGCAGTCGCCTCCATGTGAATCAGAACAGCTTTAATCCTCACAACTCAGACGTGCATGTAGAGCATCGTTCACACCGGCATGTGCCACGTAGAATTAAACTCTGCCCCAGCTCTGGTCAGGTCTGCAAGGATGGTATTTCTGTAGCCTCTATTATAAGCTGTGAGGGACATGGAACAAGCCTTGTGCAGTCCAGTGAAGGGGTTTGTTGTTATTCACTGAGAGCTTGGCTGATTGCTCAGCCATCACAGTTGTGGTTTAGGTGTGTGCGTTTGCTTGGTTCTTGTTGGGATGGAACACAAATGTAATTGCAAAGCTATGGATGATGTCTTCACAAAGTGCATCACAAGACTACATGGTACAGACCCATGCACAGTTAATTATACCTTGCACGACATTTGGAAAAACTGAAGAACTAGTGCCTCTGTTTGAGTGTTACCTCAATCCTTTGTCTGGATTTCTAAACATTCATTTTTGTTCAGTTTGGTCTGGGTCCTGCATGGGACAGACTGCTTGGTGTGAGAGTGAACAACAGGAATGTAAGGTGTTCTGTTCACTCTCGCCACCTCTAGCATGAACATCCTCATCTTCAAACACCCAAAGGTGTGAAATGTGACTAACATTAGGTTAGAAACTTGTGTGAAATGTGTTTTTTTTTTTTTTTTTTTTTTTGCACCTCATCCGTTATGACATGTACCATTATCTCATGAACACTTTTTTTTTTTCCTAAATGCATTCAGTGCCTGGAGTTTGGGACAGGTGCCATTTGAGTTTTAGGTTTGGTTGAAATGCCCTGTGGGCACTGAGACCTTTCTCACCTACGGGACCTGCATCTGGGTCAGATGTTTTATTCAGTTGGATTATAAATAATTAGTTTTTACATGGTGTAACGGTTTTACTTTGATGAATGTGTTATGTTGGTCTCGGCACCAGATCTCTCATTTCCTGCTTCAGTGGTGGTATTCATGCTCCTGTCGCTTGTTTCCTTTTGATGTCAATAAAATCCACCTCTCTCAAACCACCTCAGCATTTTGACTGGAACATCCCTTTCAGCCTGCACCGGTAAAATAAAAAGAATGACATGAAATATGACAAAAGTCTAATCCTCAAATGTGTACGAAGTTGATGAGTTGGATTGGAAAAGTGATTAATTTATTTTTCCTTCTTGCTTTGGCCATCGTTCTCACAGCATTCAGAAAACAAGCTAATGAGTGATAGCAGTTTTGTTGTGGCCAATATTTTTTATCTAGCATAAAAACTATATCTTTTTATTTATCAGTGCTGGTTTCAGAAAGTCAGTGACACTTCAAGAGATTAGTGACTGACTCGAGACATTGATTGCTATTGGAATGACTGATGATCTCCAAGATGAGATCACTTGATCATGATGCGGTTCTTTCTTTGAGCCTCAGCTCTGACCATCTCTAATCCCCATATGGTCAGCAGCTTCGGCTTCTGTGTGTGGTCCTTTAACTGTTCTGTCATCTGGTTGTTTGATGGCTTACGTGATGCCAGGTTGCTATTGCCATGCCATCTCAGAGTCCACACAGGCGCCCCGGTATGAGACTTATGCATGTGTTTGTCACTGTTTGTTTAGTTGCCATGTGATGCTGTCGTTGATGTCAGCTCCATTAATGAGCTCTGAAGGGATACTTGATGCGTGTGTGTGTCCTGCCATCGCTGGTGGCGCTGGTGGAAAATGGAATTTCCTTGCCGGCAGCAGGAGTGATTCAACGCTCCTTTCATGAAGACGAAGGAGCGGCGAGTTGGACTGAGAACGTCACCGCTGTGGTTAAGGTCACGGCTTTTATGTCCTGATCTCACTGTAAATTTCACTAGTTTGGAGCCTTCCAAGAATGGCACAACTTGGCATCAGGTCCACCTCAACTTCAGTAATATAAACACCTCAAAGACAAAATGTGAATTTAATTTTCTGTGTAAATATGATGCATGTGAATAATTTCTCCACTAGGTGGCACTAGTTAGTTAACTTTTGGAGACATCCACCAGCAACACATCATGGCATAATAACATTTTTTATTAAATTTCAGTAGAGAAGTTAATATCGCCATGACAACAAAATAATATTATTTTCTCATGAATATTTCCCTTTTTCATTGCTTGCAGAGCTCTGAGAGTGAAGTTATTGTGTTAAAGGCAAACACCAGTCAGTGTCTTAGGGTTGAGCAGCACGCACACATCACTTTCAAGTCAGCGTACTCTATCAGGGCTAGTCCTGACCCATCCTCCATCTTGCTGTCTTTACACACTCTCTCTTCTTTCAGTCATTACACATTGTCTCTCTCTCTCTCTCTCTCTCTCTCTCTCTGTACAGTATAGCCTTGCTGTAGCCCCAGTGGTACCACTCTAGGACTCCTCAGTGTGCACTCCTCTGTTGCACATCAGCTTGGACGCCAGGGATCCGTATGAGCTGCTCTTGGTCTCTGGCTGGACTTTCTCAGTGCACCTCTTCCCTACCGAGAGAGAGAGACGGAGAGGAGTCAGTCATCACAAGGCCAGCGGCACACGGTAGTTGACATCAGAACACCTCTGGCCTGGGTCTCCCCAAACCCATTACAGCATCAGCAGCTGTGTAGAGTGGCGCTGGCGCCATGGTAACAGACATATTGTGTGGCCTTAACTAAGTAGTGTAGTGTAATGTAACTGAGGGCAAACTCCATTGGGGAAACAGACCAGGGAAAACAATCCGCCATCAGGGAGATGAGTATGAATGTCTTCAAAGCTTTCTTACGCTTTTCATTCAGTAGTGAGGTTAACACAAGTGTTCTAGATAATATTGCATTGCCTGGGATTTGATAAAAAAAAAAACAAAGGGAATACAAGAACATTGCTGAAGGAATCTCCTAATTCTTTGCAATAATAACCACAGAGTATTAAAGAAGAATGAAATATAGAATAGAATAAAGATGACTGCTGCAGAACCATATGTAGCCTACATATATCATCGGAGGACATTTCTTCTCATTGGAAATAATGCACTTTGACCCACACACTGATATTAAAATGATCAGTATAATAATAATGTAACCACAGAGAACATGTTTTCCCAGAGTTCACAAGTCAGAGCCCGTCCTATTAGATATTCTCTGAGTGTCCTTAATTTCACAAAAGATGCATCTTATGATAAACACAAGGAATTGGCTGGGTGGTGTAGTTGCCATGGTAATGAGAGCAACTGACAGAGTCTGTCATTAAGTAGATTTATAATTATACAACTAAAGTGCCAGCAGCACAACACAAAAACAACATTTTTGTACAGTTTATAAAATCCTGAAACATTTTATAATGACTCACCTGGGATTTGACCCATACTAATGAACACACGGTCAGTCTTGATTTTAGGTCTGGTTCGAGCAATCAGGAACACTCCAATGAAAGAAAGTAGACATCTGAGAAAAGAAAAGAAATATAGAAAAGTAAGAGACAAAATGGTTACACAACAGCAGTAGGCTACGGTAACCCCCAGTATCACCATGCGTTGCATTCCATACATACCCAAGAACAAACATGAGGATGTTGACTGGAGACAAGCCAAAGAATTCCTGATAGAATAAGATACCTGCAAATAGCAAGGCCAGATCAGAGCACTGGTGAGAGAGGTGTGTCATACAGGTCAGCTTCACTTATCCCCTCTATATGCCTCTGCACACATCCACACACACACACACACACACACACACATCTCAATACTCCTTCAGTTATGTGCTGCTGCAGATGTCTACACACAGCTTACATTTAAATGTATTCACTTAGCAAACATTTTTATCCCAAGCGACTTACAGCAAGAGAATCACATTCAAGCTACAGTGCAGAGGAGACCTCAGCTAGGAATTACCACTGCGTCTGTCAATACTATTATTAGAGGATAAGAGTGCAGACATTATCAGTACTAGCCAGAGTGTGATAGGAGAAGTACTGTAGAGGAGGGAAGAAAGGGAGCAAAGAAAATACCTGTTATATGCTGCTTCACGTTTCTAAACTTGGTCTATATGATGTGGCATGTTTCTGAACACTATTTATACTTCTAAATGTGTCCAAGGGTCAAGGGTTTTTCCACATAAACCCTCTGCAGGACTGGGGGGCCATAGCCCTCTGTCTACCTTAAGGTCTCATTTCATGACACGTTTTGGCAACAGGAAAACAGGAAGCATGACCAGGATGAGTAACTAGATACATCAATGAAGAACTAAGAAAAAGGGTACCTGCAACTATTGCACTGGCCGTGAAGAAAACATAGTTGATTGGCACAACTTCTGTGGCATCAAACATTTTCATGGCTTGATTGAGAAACCTGTGGGGCGGAAGTGGTAAAGCTACATGTAATTACAGCCACATATCATATCATTTCCCAAAAGATAACACAGTTAGCTAGAGTACCTAACCTTTCACCTGTTCACTACAGTGCTGAGGTAATCCAACATCATTACACAGCTGAACTGTAGACTCAGTTATTAAGACCGTGTATTGACCCACCTGCTGGACTGGTGTTGGATATGGATCAGCGAGTGTAGTGGGTAACAATTCGTCACTGTACGATTTTAGATGA
Source organism: Alosa sapidissima (assembly GCF_018492685.1). Taxonomy (NCBI): domain Eukaryota; kingdom Metazoa; phylum Chordata; class Actinopteri; order Clupeiformes; family Clupeidae; genus Alosa; species Alosa sapidissima. Next base: position 7,138,273 of record NC_055966.1, read on the forward strand.
TCAAACTCTGCCTCTGTTCTCTCTGGTGTAATGCTTGCCCAGAGCAAGAGACATTATCTTTACTGATCGCTCAATAATGACCTAATGCCTGTTCCCAGGAAGATGGTAGACATGCCAGGAGTTGAGTTGTTTTAGCATTTCAGCCAGAAGATGCTCAAAGAAGTCCACTGTTCCTGGACACCGAGCGGTGATTGGCTATGGTGATTGGCTATGCTGATTGGCTAAAGTGTTTGGCTATGGTGATTGGCTCTGGTGTTTAGCTACGGTGTTTGGCTATGGCGATTGGCTATGATGATTGCTATGGTGATTGGCTATGATGATTGCTATGGTGATTGCTATGGTGATTGGCTATGGTGATTGGCTATGGTGATTGCTATGGCGCGACTCACTTGATCTGGAAAGCACAGGAGGCCACCATGAGAATGAACATGACGTAGAAGATGGGGTAGGTGAACTGGAGATGGTTCCCCTGAATGGACTCTGTGATCATGCCAGACACGGCTTTGACTGAGATGACCGTTACAGATGCTGTAACCACATACACACACACACACACACACACACACAGATGCAGTGAGGGAGATGATTTGGGTTTGTGATGATCAACTGAGGGCATCCTCAGAGTTGTGTGTAAACGTTGGTCCTTACCAAGCAGGGCGACGAGCAACATGATGACCACAATGTGCTTCATTTTCCTGCACTTGTAGAGGTACAGCAGGATGCAGAACGCAATCACCTCCACAAACTGACAAAGAGAGACCGAGTGCGATTAACGTCACACAAACACCACACAACAAATGCTCCACTGTACATGCAGTTTAATGAAATTAATAGAGTGGAGTCTCTGGAGCACAAGAGTGGAAATAGTCTCTGGAGCACAAGAGTGGAAATAGTCTCTGAAGCACAAGACATGATGTCCCACTGATCAGCATGTATGTCATGGATCTTGGTTTATGTGACAATTGTGCTGAAAGGCAACCCCTTCCCTTAACATTGCACTCCAATGGAACCACTATGAACACAATGAAATACACAGAGATACACCAGGCAACTGACTCTGTGTAGGGTCTGTGTAGAAAGAATTGTTCAGACCGCCCTGGTGTTTAGATAGGATACAGGGACTCCTCCTAGTACTGCTGCTGTAGGCGTTGAGTGTCTAATCAGTGGTGTAGCAGTACTCAGCGTGGTGGTCTAATTGAAACAAATTACCCTGGCGGACGAGAGCAAGACGAATGAAATGTTGGAGAGCTGGCATTATTAATGAGCCTGGCCTCCGGTCGCCAGGCGAGTTCATCAGCAATCAGAACTGGGGGAATTCGGCGATGACGCACACAGCAGAGGAGAGCTATCTCTCTGAAACGTTCTTCTGAGCTGAGCCGCATCGAGGATGCAAGGGCATGCCGTCATTAAATACCTCCACACGTTCCATTCTTCACTTCTCCAGTTTAAGTGGGTTTTTTTTATTATTGATGTGCTTTCAGCGTAGGCCCTGTCTTTTGATGCCACAAATCCACACACTGAAGCCACACACAGAAGAGGTGTTTCATTTGCGCTGCCATTAGTTTCAGTGGCCTACTGTACGTTTCACACCTCCAGGTATGATCACACCTGCTGGAGGAGGTCTTGGGAGACTTTCACACGATGGTAATTTCACACTCACCTCGACTTAGCTGCTCAACTCGATCTCAGAAGCAGGGTGAGTAACACCATGATGCTACGGGCGTGACGCAGAAGGTGGGGATTTAACGTGCTCCTCACTCTGGTGGTAGGATTTGGGAAGAGGAGTATGCTAATTGTGTTCCTGTGCCACAACGGTACACTAAAAAACTAACAAAACACCGAGTCATGGTTTCACCACTCAGGGAGTACACAGTAATGAAAATGTATTTCTGTTCAGACTGCCTATACAGTCTATAATGACAATGTAAAATGTTGTGCATCTGACTGTAAAAATAATTATGGACAGCGTAGCCTATGCTCAGTCAAAAGTACAGCCACCAGAAGGAACTAAAAATGGATTTGGATTCAACCAAATATGGTCAGTTCTAGATGATTTTTTGTTTTATTTATTGCACACAACAGACAAATTTTGCCAATACGGCCGTCCAAGTTTGACTTAATTTCTTCAGAATATCACGGCACAATGATGCATTGCTGTCCATCCAAGTGAATAAATAATTACTAATCTGAGGCAGAATTAAAGAGCCATGAGCGACCAGTAGGGCTACACAGGGCTGCAGTGTCACAGTGTCAGCTCCAGGGGCAACCGGTGGCTCAGGCTCTCTCCCCTTCCCTCATGCCCTCTAGAACACTGAATGAGGGAAACCTTTTCATTACTGACTTGAATATAAATGTTTTGTTATTCTCTCCACAGGGATAATGAGAGCTGTAATGCTGCTTTGGGGGAGAACTCCCACGTGTGTGTCTGCTGCAGAAGGACATCCATCCATACCATCCAGTCATTGGTCACACACTCACAATATAGGTGAGGAACTCCCAGCTCATCAGGCTCCTCTCCACCATGTTTGCAGTGACATGAGGGGCGAAGTGGGGGGCGAAGGTCACCAGGAGGTACGTCCCAGTGATTGCAAGAGCTCCCCCTGCAGTCAACACAAAGAGCGTGCCATTAGCCAGACACACCACGGGAGTTTATTTGTTTTTATTGGACAATAAAAGCCAACTCTAACGCAGACACAAGTATGTTAAAATGTTATTTCCTTTGTGGTTTATGGCTGCCAGAAGCATGAAAGAGATTTATTGTTTATTGAATGAGGTCATCCTTGCTGTCTTCTAAATGACTAATGACTAAAGTGTAAAAATATCATTACCAACAATTTCTTTAGAACAAGAATGTCTTTTGAGGTCATTATTGTATGAGTGTTATTGATTTTGACATGAAAACAACATTTATTCAATGACCTGAACACAGCCTTCCAGTAAGCTTCATCAGAAATAACATGGCTTTTGAGGTAAGACCAGGTAGAAACTGTGTAACCTTAGAGAAAGCAATAACACAACTCGGGCATGCCGCTCCAACACGATCTTACCGAGCAGGTCGGAGGCGCGCAGACTCTCTTTGAGGAAAACCACGGAGATAATGGCACTGGCTGTGGAGGGGCAGAAAGAGGGGAGTAGAGAAGAGGCATGGATGAGACACTCCACTGGAGCCAAATAACACCAGCCATCACCACCTGGGAGCCATGTAATATCTGTTACACTTGGCAGGCTCAAGTGAGAGGCAGAGCTGCTTTTCTAATGGGAAAATGGATTGTGGTTCAGGAGGTGACAGTTTCCATTTCATCCAACCGCACCGCTTTTGGCAACAAACCCACTCGAATGGGGGGAATCTGTTAAGTAAAAACGCAGTGAATGGGAGGGCATTTGTCACTGCCATATGGGATATAGGGTTTTTATATGTCAAAACAGGTTCCAAACTGTTTTTTTTTTTTTATATCATATAACTGAACAAACAATGGAGTTAAAAACTTCTTGAGATATGAGAGGCATACTGGGACTTCTGTGTGTGCACACTGTGCTGATCTATGATGGATGCTGGGAGGCTACACAAAATGTGCACAGTAGGGGACAGAATGCTCATTTTAAAAATCAAACCAAACGAGATACAATCTCTCCAAAGCACCCTCAAACGAGACCTGCGAGAGCTGTTAGTGCCATAAAAGAGCTGCTCAAACTGTTGACATAAACAGTCTCGATCAAATCAACTTCATATTAAAATATAAAATTCCTATAAAAACAATCTTATTCACATTAACTGGGATTGGTCACAGTAGAGGAGGGGGCGATGAAGTGGATTAAAACCACCAGGAGACATGGGGGGGTAGTGTACAGAGGAAATGAGATAGTCCACACACAAACAACTATCAACTGTTACCAACTGGGGCCTGTTGCACAAAAGCAGAATTAAGACATCCGGGATAAGTTACTGAGCTGCGCTCAATGAATCCAAAACAAGAGCGTACAGGCTTAATTGATTGCACAACGAGCAAGCCAAGATGAGCAGACACGGATTCATCAAGCCAGGTGAAACCTATCCTGGATAAGGGTGCGCTCACGGCTCCCTCAAATAGACCCCACCACCGATCACAGATTCACCATGGCAACAAGAGCGGCTTCATTGCTTCTTCTACGGTGTGAAGTAGGTAGATAGCCTTCTCACAACAGCAACACCTCTGTTAAGGAGAATATTGCAACTAGTTCCGCGACCACCACGCGTGAAATGGTTAGGCACTCCTGTGACGTCACATGACAGGTCGGGAATGGCGAGTACGTAAAAGTTAATTAATGATCACAAACGTTTAAATAATGACAGTGGGTATAGATATATGTGATACCAATGTGTAGTGGGCAGTGGAATAACTATTGGTTTCCGTTTGTGGTGACTGCTGACTGAGATAAGGGATGAGATTAAATAGATCCTGGAACTTAGCCTGGTCTGGAGCAGGCTAGCTCCACAGAATAAATCGCCATGGTGATTTATACCATAACATATCCTGCTGCCCCTTATCCCACTTTTGTGTATCCCGGCTTAATCCCTTATCCTAGTTTTGTGCAATAGGCCCCTGGAGCACACTCTCCACACACATAACAACCTGCACGACCACATGCCAGGGCAGACTGGTGACACAGTTCATCTCAGTGGCTACAAAAGACAGCAGGAACAGAGCACACAGTCTGGGTGAGGGGCTCACCATGGCTTAAAGACTGGCAAAGCTGATGAGACACTTGTTGGAGTGAACACGCAGGAGAAAGCCGTGACAGTGCACTGTTCCACAGCCACCATTCGCATGTAGCCGCCAGTAATGATCATCAGTGCATTAGGACCAGTTACGCTAGGACAAACTCGTCATTAATTATTCACCCGGCTCGTTTGGCACACAGGCACAGAACAACGATGTTTCTCAGTTTTCTTTTTTCCAACCCCCTCGGAACAAGGAGGTTCGGAGAGGGTAACCATGGCAACGTCACTTGCAGTACGGCAGTGGGAAGGTTGTTAATAGCGTGGTCACTGGAGCGACAGGAGGGTCAGAAGGGACTTCAGCCAGCGCGAGCGCTAACGCGCTACATCCATCAGCCAAGGCCACTCCATGTGGCTCTCTAGCCTGTCACTCTCATGGGTTATGTGTGTTGGAGAGACAGTACATATGGCTGTGTGGGAATCACACAAACCAGACCAACCATTCTTGTAGTGCCTGGTAATGTCAGCTCAGCTCACTCACAACACACAAGCTGTTGTTCTACTGTATGTATTGTTTTGCAACCCCTTACATTTCAGTGTCTTTTGGTTCTCTGTTTTTTTTATTTCCATTAGGGCTGACGTGGACGCACTCATCAATGAGGAAAATGAGCAGTGAGCAGATAACAGATCGCAGTGTGACAGACAGACACCAGCCACGTGCTGTGAACGCTTCATAGTGTCTGTTCAGCCAACACTCAGCTCTCTGTTCCAGGTGACACCAGACAGTCGACACTGAACAGAGTTGAAGTCACACAACAACACAAACTCTGAGTCAAGTCTGTGGCTCCCCTTATATAAAACTGTCTTTCTTTTCTGTGCAGTCTTTTGTCTCCAGCTGAATGCAGTGGCCTTTCGGATGTAAGCAAAATGTCTGACGTCTTATCTTTGCTTCGCCTACACGGAGCCATGTCATGCCATGACTATGCTGGAGACACAATGCAAAGGCAGTCAGTAAGCACAGCGTTCAATTACTAACGGGCAAGTGGAAATAAGGAAAACACACTCACTCACTCACTCTCACACACACATACCACACACACACACACACACTCACACATACACACACACAGACACAAGCACGCACACACACACACACACACACACACACACACACACACACACAGAAACACACACACACACACAGAGACACACACACGCACACATACACACACACACACACACACACGTCTGAGCTGATGGGTCTCGCCTCCACCCTTTGTGCGAGAGATGCGAGTAATTGCTCCCTGTACGTGGCTCAGAGGTGTCGGCTGCGGAGCAACGCAGGTGCAGCAGCAGACAGCTCCATGACAAGAATATGATTACTTAATGTGCCCTCATCTATCACCAGCAGGCCTGCCTGCCATCGGGGGGGATCCAACCACGCCAGGGCCAATGCAGCAGACGATGGGAGAAAGCTGGAAGTCGTGTTTGATGGTGGTGGCGGCAGGGGAGGGTGTCGCACTCTCTCTCGCTGAATGGCTTTCTGGTTTCAGCAGGATAAGAGCAGCTGTTCTTTGCTCCAGGGTCTCCCGGGGTGCTACTCTGTCAGCGCAAAGTGTGTGTGTGTGTGTGTGTGTGTGTGTGAGTGTGTGTGTGTGTGAGAGAGAGTGTGTGTGTGTGTATGTGTGTGATGTCAACCCCTCTTCTGCTCACTCTCGCTCAGAGCCTCCTCTATGTTGCATCAGTCCCTTATTCATGAAGGGAGACAGCTCTGGTCTTTAAGAAGAGCCGCTGCAGGGTGCTGGGACACACACACACACACCCAACTCAGCTGGGTGTCAGTCACAGCAGGATCCAGGAGCACTTTCACACATCTCTTAAGCACACAATACAAGACGCAGATCTTTAAGCAGTGCTGCCCGGTAATCCCAGCATGATGTTCTTGATGTTCTGATTGATTTAAGTTTGTTGATGTAAACCTTGTTGCCAAATATCAGTGCCAAACAACGTCGGTCAGTAACACTGCATTGCTCAAAAAACTGCCCTATGTATACTCAGCTTTAGACAGGGTGTGGATATAGAAAGGATCTGGCTTGGGTTTGGGTTGGGTCCAGTGGATCCGGCAACTCCACATCAGATCAGGGCCAGACTCATCACAGACTCAGCTTCTCTCTAGATCAATTTAATTCTTTACCACCAACTATTAGGCAAAACAGCATCTGAGAATGAGCTTGACTCAGACATTACAACATTAGCCTAGCAGGCTAAATTCTCTCGCGTCATTAATTAGCCTTCACCACAAATGGCTTTCTGGTGACTAATGGTTTAATTCCCCAGGGTTGATGACTTTAAAAAGCACATCTGTGCTGACTTTATCGGTGCGCGCGCTCGCTCGCTGTGGATGGCAAGCCGCCAGAGGCACCAGGCCCAGCTGAGGTCTAATAATAGGCCTCATTAATACAGGTGACTCAACAATGTCACTACCAACAGGAGTCACAGATGACGTGCAAACCTGCTGCAGTATTTAACCTGCCATCACTCGGTTGGCTCAGAACACCTGCTGGTTAAGATGGGACGGAGCTGGGCTGGAATTCTGCTGTGCCATTGGTTGGAAACAACCTCATCCACGATCCTTATTGGTTGAGGTATTAACACAGGATGTCCAGGCATGACAGTGGTGAAAGTGGGGGGAATGGGATAGGGTCAAATTTAATCTCTGCTGTGTGATTGGCTGCTCATAACATTAGGCAGATCTTCGATTGGTCCGTGTGTATCCAGGCATTGAGCATTAGCCAGAGGCGTGGCGGTGAGGGAGCGCTGTTTACCTATAACAGAGACGCAGCCCAGGGGTGCGATGAGAGAGGCCGGGGCGAAGCCATAGGCTGCAAAGTTGCCCAGCTCCCCCAGGCCCATGAGGGAGATGCCCAGCCACCACAGCGCACTCTTATAGTAGGGCTGACTGGAGCCCCGCTGGGACTGCCGCACATGGGTGTACTTCTGCAAACACAAACAAACACACAACACCAAATTAAATGGCATGGTTGTATACAGGAATCATACTTATCCATCAATCAATAATCATACATACTACCATTAACATCACTAGTGAAGACACTGGCATTCCAAATCATACCTGGATATTTAAAGATATGCTGATCAGAAAGTTTCCACATATTGCAATGATGATTCCTTGGGTGTACGTCTATAAAGGAGAGGCACAGTGAGTACAAGGAGAGGCAGTGATTAGTCAACTGAAGACACTCCAGACGCTCCATCTCTCTCTCTCAACTCCCTCATTATCTCCTATGAGAGTGCAACCCAGAGCAGCAGCCGAGCTACTGTTGCTCATATGCTGTCTGTCAGTCTGAGCAGGTCCCTGAGGAAGTGGCACAGAGAGATGCAAGCTGTCAGTTCTGACAGAGGGCTCCATTAGCTCTTGGGAAGGTTTTGTAGCATGTTGGGTGATTCAACACAACATCCTGTACTTATAACTTATACATCTCATGTGGTTTACACACACACACACACACATACAAAGTATGCATACATATACATACACACAACTAAAATAAATGCATGCACATGCCTACACACACATTTGAATGACTCATTCATTCACCACATGTAATGAGCCACTGATACAGCCTTGGTAACACGGCATGTGAGAGAGATACACCAACATTAACAGCAGCATTAGCACGGTTCTATTGCTATTGCCAGCTTAGCGCCCCAGGAAACGTGGAGGAACTATCAAGAGGTTTCCAGCAGCCATAATTGCAACATAATTGATGAAGCGTAAATGAGATAATTTGAGAAACCAGCTGTTTCAAAGCGCTTCTAGACTCCCGATCCCCCTCACCCCACCCCTACCCTAACCTCCTGCCTGCAGCAAATCCAATTTGGCCAATTCATAGGCAAGATGGGTGGGTGAATTCATACATGGGAATGAAAGAAGTTATGAGGGAACGGATATGTGGAGGAATTACGGATACGGGGGGAGCAGTGAAGAGGTCTGGAGAGAAGAAGCAGCTGCCCGACTCATCCCAGAACCTCCCATTAAAGCAAACAGGAGAATCAACAAACTCCCACCGTAATCAGAGCCCTGGTTCTAACTCCCACCGTAATCAGAGCCCTGGTTCTAACTCCCACCGTAACCAGAGCCCTGGTTCTAACTCCCACCGTAATCGGAGCCCTGGTTCTAACTCCCACCGTAACCAGAGCCCTGGTTCTAACTCCCACCATAACCAGAGCCCTGGTTCTAACTCCCACCGTAACCAGAGCCCTGGTTCTAACTCCCACCGTAACCAGAGCCCTGGTTCTTACTGGCGGCCTGGCACCTGCTCACCATTACCTTCTCTACTGGGACATGTTCTCCGCTTAGGGCTGGGTGACATGACATCAAATCAATTATATTTTTTACACTCCCTAGACAGTCATCAGATCAGGTGGAGTAAATAGCAAAAATAACAGAAACTGTGTTACAGTATAATCTGCTCAGACCCAGGCTTGTTGGCTTAGCTTTGCGTCATTCATGCCACCAGCTTTAAGTGAACTCAGACTACTGTTAGTAAGACAGGACGGAGGCATGAAACTGAACACAAAGTAGTGTTTTTTTTAAGGGGACAGTTCATGAATGTACGCATGCATTGAGGAAAGTATTCTAAATGTTGGTTTCAGTACATTTTTGGTTAATTGCCCAGCCATAAAAATAAAAATATGGCGGAAATTGGCAGCATGTTGTGGAGTGCCAAACAGAGTTCCCTCAAAATAGACTAGGAGAGTGTACCGAGTGAAACATATCATCTAAGAATACACACACCATGGCTAACAGCAGTGTCATAGTGATGCATTTGTGTTTATTCTTAGATTATTCAGTCCCTGTGATCTTGTGATTTCATAAATTCATGTACACTAAAGGATTCCCTGCATTTTGTCATTTGCAAAATCATAGATTTTCTGCATTATTTGTAGTGGATTTTATTAACCTCGAAATCACCACAATTTCAAAGTTTTGGATAAACATGCTGTCACTACTGTACATGCTTTCTATTTATCGCTTCTTAGATGCTTATTGCTTGCCCACTGCCAAACATAAACAGCACAGCAGTAATTACTTATCAGTCGATAGCACAAAGAGCACATGCTGCTAGTCCAAGCAGCACATTTGAGTATGTCTACACGACACACACACATACACATGTCCAAAATTTCCCCTGGAATTTCCCCTGGGGATCAATAAAGTATCTATCTATCTATCTATCTAAAATACACCTTGTGTACAATGCACACAGTTTCACACAAACAGAAACCCCAACTATCCAAGACTGCAGTTGTTTATAGTCTACAAGAGAGAGAAGTGACATTAAGCACTGATTATAGTACAAACTGCCACGCAAATACACCATGATATACACACACATCCTTAGCATATCCTATTACAATATGTGTCAAGTCCTAAAGTCACTAAAAGACTGTATACTGTATGTTATCACAGCACATGAGAGCGACACAAATTCAAGACAACAGGCATTGCCCATTGGCACATAAAAATGACTGTGATGTTTACACATCTCATCATGGCCATTTAAGACCATATCTCTCAGGGAATGGACAAATGGCACCTAGCAAACCATAAAAGTCTATTTATGCCACACTTATGGTTCATGTGGACCTTTTGGTTTCAAGGAAGCATTTGTCACACTTCCCACGGGCAGTGCAGAGCCCTTTTAAATGTGCCAAAGCATCGCTTTGATGCTTTTCTCCACCATAATGGCAGAATAAACAATCGCCCTCCCGACAAGATGAGCGTTACGGCTGGAGTAAAACAAACAAAGAGCCAAGCCTGACGACCTGCCATTTCAGTAATCAATTCAGAGCGAAGCACGGACAAATGACACCATACGCCGTGCATCAAATCCAATCTACTGCACAGCGCCTCTGATGCCGCCACGGGTCAATGCACAGCTAATCTCAAAATCTGACTGAGGATATAAAGGGCATCATGTGTCTTTTGGCCAAGTCTTCATTCTATGGACACGGAACAGGTGGAACGACCCGCCCCTGCAGTAAACACAACAAATGGATGGCTGTGACAGGAGTCACCTGGGAGCCATCGGCCTTCTAATCAACAATCCCAGAAGTCCCTGGGCCCTGGAGAGCGAGCAGCCTGCCATAGATACTTATACTGGCAATAGATGGTGATGCTGTGACCTTACTGGGTGAGGTGAAGAGAGAAAACACATTATAAATAGGTAGAGCAAGGGAGAGGAAATTATAGAGAGAGAGAGAAAGAGTCTCTATGCTCAGTGAGATTGTGAATTCATTGTTGTTGTTGTTGTGTGTGCGAGTGTGTGTGTGTGTGTACTCATGTGTATATAATCCAATATGCGTGGGGTTATACATGCACCGCATGGCATACCACACATCACCCAAGAGCACAAAATCAACGCACTCTGTCTGCTACACACAAATTAGCTGCTACAGTGAAGTCTCAGCCCAGGCCAAATCGCTGATCTGAGGGTCAAAATATTCACTCAACTCACAGGGCAGACTTCTACTCATTTGTTTACTGCTGTTTACCACTTGCTAAACTCCTAAACACCTACACAAGCGGCAGTAGCTTCTCCTGTCCATCCAGGTACAAACTCAGCTGTAAAAGCATTGACATTGTTTCTAGGCTCTGGGACTGGAGCTAAAATAAACTGCCATCATGTCTCTTCAAACAGAGCCAGTCTTCTGGACAGGTTTCTGTGCTGCTGTTGGCAGCGGACAGGACTAGCTTTCCTGTTCCAGGAAGAGGGTGTGCAGAAAACAGGATCACAGACTGGGAGTGGCCACTCCACACTGGCCCACTTGGCAAACATTACCCTGCTGGATAAGCACTCAGAGGAGCAACCGGATGGACCAGTGTGATACTATAACCAGAGAGGGTTGAAGTGGAAGAAACTAATCAAGGATCTTTGCTATAACAGACACATTATAAATACATCTATAACTTTGTAATTACCAGAAGTTTTTATCCAAAGAAACTAGAAATCATATCCAGGATGTTGGTGTTGTAGCAACGTACTGCTCTAACAGATGAGCTACAGGATCATATTCAATTTGATGCTCAGTCAGGAAGGTTTATCTCAAGGAAACATTTTGCAAATTCGAACAAGCCATAGCACTATCACAGAATGAAATGGTGTCTTAACACAGATCTCACAGAAATGCTGTACTGAGCTCATTTATAGTAAGCTTTAAGAAAAAATGGTGCCCTCTCTTTGATTGCAAACCTGACACCGAAGCATAATAATGTCCAACATTCATTGCTTGTGGTCGCCACATCTGTATGAAATGTTAATCACATTAAAATGCATCCCTTTTCACCAGTGGACTAATCCTGTAACACATTGCTTCAGTGCAAATGGCCTCTTCTGGCTCCAAATAAGCAGCAATTGAGTAACATCCTAAACAAAATACATCCACCATATGCTTGTTGCAGGAAATAAAAGGGTCTCTGTTAGTCCAAACAAACAGCAATGGGCGTTACATAATGCTGGTGGGCTCCACTCTCTCACAACAGTGACAGTGTTGTCTTGAAACGCCATATGCCATCATATCTGTTAGCACGGCCCTTCTCTCTTTCCAAAAGCACTGATTAGCCATGTGAGAGGCATGTGTATTTTGTATTCTGTATTGTATTATGATTTGGTATTTTGCTATTATTCATATGTAATCATTTGTAAAGCACTTTGGGTCAACCCTGTTGCGTAAAATGTGTTATATAAATAAATTGACTTGATTTGACATATTGGAACATTTGCTGTGTGTTGTGTTTTAGCTCAGCCAGCTTGCTAATGTTGCTGTGTGTGTGCTGTGAAAGCGCAACAGGTTGATATTATAATGTGTGAATCAGACACAAGGATACCTCCATGCTGAGAGGTGTCTTCAGCTGTGGTTCCCAGGAAGCACCTGTAAAAAGGCTGTGTGCTTGGTGCACACACACACACGCACACACACAGTCAGAACAAGCTAGATATGAGCACTCGACTGTCCTCTGAAACGAAAACAAAGGCAGGAGAGGAGGGAAAAAAAAACAAAAAACAGCAAACGCTGGTGAAAAAGAAGACATTTCGATCACTCCTGAACTAGAGTGCTTCTCTTTGCAGGTGAGCTCTGGAGCTCTGGAGGACAACAGAAATAAATCAGGTGCAAATGTGATCAGATTATCCATGAAGCTTGAGCATCAGGTCAAACAGTCAAACTGGCCATTAATCTCCGCTCTTTCTTTGGTTTACTAAACAGACCTTCAATGACCTTGATACCTCTGAAGATTTATTTCAAAGGTAACTAGATTGTTGCATCGTTCTCTGCATGAAACAAGAGAGACTGAAAAAACAGGGGAGACTGTTACTACATGCCCCAGCACACTTTTCCCCATACCAATGATATACTAATGATGTCCAACATTCATATATAATGCCATTCTCCTGGTCAACATACAATATTCTTTTTTTCCATCAACTGACAGTAAAGACTTAAAGTTAAGTTCACTTCACTGACCACAATATCAGTAACGAGCAATGATGCCATGACCAGAATCCCCCTACCCACCCCTCCTCCCTTGCCATGCCTAGTCGTCCCAGCTATGACTTCACCTCCGCTGCTGTGGATGAGTCACCCTCATGCCCTGCCTTGCTGCCTGACTCTGAGCTAACGTTACATACATACGGCACGCCAGACGTTGTCCACGCGGGCGCAGACAGTGAGAGACAGATGCCGCAGAAGGGGCTGAGGCGGAGGCAGAGGTAGCGAGACCGCGGCTCTTTCGCCAGTGCCCAGCAGAGACGCAGCGCAGGGTGCCGGACAGACAGGCTGGCCCTTTGTGCTGGGGGGACAAAGACGATTTGTGCTCCGGGGTGGGGCGATTTGCGCCCAGGGGCGGCTAAGGTCTGACGAAAGATGGGGGGGTGTATGGAGCGGTCTGGTGAGAGCTGAGAGGCTGTTTAAGAGGGACAGTGATGCCATTCTTTCTCCTGCCCAGCCCTCCGACCCCTACAGTGGGAGGCCCCGTGGGTCATTTCTCTTGTGTTATTGTTTGTACATGAGAAGCTAAATGTGCCTCAAGAAATTGTGCAGACACAAAGACCAGGACAAATCTGTGACTGTGTTTGTGTGTGTGTGTGTGTGTGTGTGTGTGTGTGTGTGTGTGTGTGTGAGTATGAGAGAGAGAGAGAGAGAGAGAGAGAGAGAGAGAGGGGAAGATAGCAACTGAGAGAATATATGTGTCTTTGTGTGCTTGTCAGTTTGTCTACAATAAGGGAGACTATACAACACACAGCCAATCACATCTCAAGATGTCCCAACAGCAATAACCACAGCCAATCACATCTCAAGATGTCCCAACAGCAATAACTCTCCCCAGAAAAGAAACGCTGGTGGTTTTGTTTGTTTATGAATCAGCTGATAAAATGCCACTCAGCATACATAGTACTACAGCAAGACTCATCTACAAGCTCCAGACTGAAAAATGTAAATGCAACACGTGGGCAGAATTCACAAGTACCACAGCGGCTGTTTGTAGGCAACACTGTGCACACTGCACAGTGCTCGTGGCAACGGCAGAGAGAAGGACAGCTCCATCGTAGTGCCATTAGGAGTGAGCACACGTTACCCCCCCCCCCCCCCACACACACACACACACACACTCTACTACTAAGCGCTACACAACAGGGCTATGTTCCTGAATCCCAGGTTCACAGGCATATCTACTGAATATACATCACATGCAGAGCCACTTTTATCCACTGCCACTTACTCAGTGAGTACCTACTGAGACACTTCAGTCAGAGCTGCCAATGAATCAGAGATTTCTGGTGATCAAACAGATGTTCAGAGCAGCACAAAAACTTGACTTCTGATGTCAGTCTGGGATAAAGGATAACTGCAGGAATGCAAGGGGAACAGTTGAATTGAAAAGTAGAACATTGTTTCTCAGACAAAAAAGTGCTATGGTTGGACAGTCTTGCAGGATGAATGGATACAAATAAATGATAGATGTGCAAGGCTTGAAACGGAAGTGAATATATACTCTCAGTGGAATGACTTGGGTGCTATTTCGCCCTTCACACTGGCATCAGTTAATGCGGTTAAACCAGACAGCTGAAGCTTGTGGTTTACATGAAAACCAATGAGGGTTTATTATGATTATGGCTAATGTTGTCAACACTGTTATCACCTTTTAAGATAATATTAGCCTATATGACACAAACTTATATTCATGTTTCCAAGTGGACATGCATGAATTATTAACTAATGCAATTATCTGTCAGTCATCCATCAATTCATGACTGCACAGAATTGTCGCTTTATAATTCACTTGTTTCACTTTTGCATTTATCTGACTACATAAGTTACCTTTGCATATTGCCTAATTACATTAATTCAATAAATATACTTATCTTAAAAATGTAGATCAGGCTATCTGCATAATAAATGCTAAAATTAAGTTAGCACTCATTCTGTTCACAATGTTATATGCAAGATGTTCCTCTTTACCCCGTAAGCATTCTCCCGTATTGCCCGAAGCGGTTCCGTTTGTGAGATATTGTCGAGTGTGTTCTGCGAAAACAATCCATCTGTCGAATTCGCCATTTTCCCTTCCAATTATGTGGCACTTTCTTTTCAGTCAAGGAGATGACTTTGCTGAAGTCTACAATACATTCTCCCTGGGTAAGTTTGAAACCAACTTTTCAACTTCCAGACATCTTCAGTTGCCCAAGGGAGTCTAGGCTAGAAGCGCTCTCCCTTTCACAAGTGTGGCCAGTTGCCGAGGTCAAGGCTAGTGGGCGTGTACAGGTTAGTCACTGCCCGGATGCGAGCGAGGTGTGGTGGTGAGTTGTGATGATTAGGGAGGAGGAGGTGCCAGGTCACCGTGGTTTAGCCTGGGCGTCTGGACGTCAGGTCTCTCGTGTCGCTTCGCTTCATCTGCCCTCGTCAGCTCATCCAAATGTACATGTTCCGTGTATGCATTTAGGTCTCCGGCTGAATTTTTTTGTCTCTACCAGGAGTGGAGTAGCATACAGTAGCCATCGTGGTGGTGGTTAACTGTGCTGTTGAGCTTGTCTTACCAGTTTGAATGAAAACCATTAACTGATGTGAAAATGTCCATAGTAAACACAATGAGGAAGTTTTGCATTGTTAAGCTGCCAGGTTATTGAGCTGGGCTGTTTTATTCCTTATCGCCACTGCGCACAAGGAAGGGCCTCAGCAATATAATAACATGCATTGCATTGTGTGCAAGATCGAAGAGGCTTAGTTTAGACCATATCTTATAATTCCTCGCCTACATCGAAAAAAGTTTCTTTGGAACACGTCCTCCCCGTAATAATGCAGGGGAACTTGTGAATAATGCTTTGTGAATTTCTGTGTCAATTGTCTTCTATTAGACACAAACAACCAAAGCAGTCCATATGTCCATTGTCCACTCTGCCCAAATTTAACTTTAGAGTCTCCATCTAGTGGACAGTACTTGTAGACGACAACGCGTCGGTTTAACGCTTCTCAACAAGTCAGTGAGACACAGGGTTGTACCCGGCCCGTAGTGTTTCGTGCATTATAGGGCGATTCTCAAGTTTTCAAGTATCCATGGCATGCAGTCATTTCCATTTAGGTCTACTCATATTTAACAGCACTCGCTGTGTGAATACTAGATATCGTATGAAATAGTAATTATACAAATCCGCAGCCGAACCATTTAGACAAGTACCGGTAGGCTACTACAGTAAATCACTACATGAGGGGAACGAGCAAAAAGCTTTGCTTCACGGACAGCATGTAGGCCACGGCGCACCTGCCCTCTTTGCCGGAAGGTGATTACGCCATAGCCTTTTGTTTCGTTGAATAGGTCTCTTTTAAGCAAATGGATGAATGAGCGATGATGTGGCTTCCCTTCAAATCCAGCTCATTCTGAGGTAGGCCTATGTTGTGAATATGGAGAGCTGCGCGCACACAGTTGGGAAAACTAGGCCGATGTAGGCCAGTATATTATTGTGTAGGTACCCTGTTAATTAAGAATGTTAAAACAGTTTGTTTGCGAAATAGGTACATTTAGTATATTATTGGATTATAGGACACATTTTTTTTTTTTTTTAAAGCAAAATGAATTGCTCAAAAGACACATGGTCATTCAATAGTCGAATTCTAGACTTAAATGCAGACAGCAGCATCAAACTGACTCGCTGACAATTTATGGCAGCGGTGTGCGAGCAGAAGTACAGGAGACAGCCTCATTTCCCAGACATGTGTGTGAGTAATATGACTTAGCCTAACAGTTTTCTTTTACGGCACATATAAATCAGTTTCCATCTCATTTGACTGATTCACTCCACAGGTCCCGAGGTCTTGGCATGCATTCAGAGCAGAACATATGGCTGGCTTTATTGACAACATCAATCATCACGCTAGCCTGATCACATTGGCCTAATGGTTAAAAAATTCTCCCAGGCGTGGAGGTCATATCTGGAGGACCACCTGATGATTATCATAACCAATGGCGGCCAACTTATTCCCGACCGTCGTCGAGTAGGCTAATCTTGTAACTCTTCTTGGAAAGAATGAAACGAAAAAGGACAAGAGATACAGAGAGGCAGAAGGCAGGGAAAGAAAGAAGGGTTCTGACCATACCTGTCAACACTCCCGTTTTTCCCGGGTTTCTCCCGTATTTCAAGGTCATCTCCCAGCACCCTCCCGTTTTGTTATTTCTCCCGGAAAACTCCCGTAATTTGCATGGCCATCAAACATCATTTTAAAATCATTGATCCATTCAGGTTGCCAGATTGTGTATGAAATACACCCTACACATACACGATCACTTACTTTGAATTTCAACCGTTTTGTCATAGGCTAAAACCTGGCAACCCAAAACCCAAATAAGGAAGCGGGTGCCAACTGCGCAGCCTGAGTCTCGTCGTAAGCAAGCGGGCTAGTTGAATGGCCTACTCCAGAACTAGCTGTTGTGAAATTGTTGGGAATTTAATTGATTAACACATCACATAAACTGTTATTGAGTGTTGTTGATACACTGAACTTGTTCCCTCGGAACCAAATCTGACAGCAAGCAGCTTTGGAGTTTTGGAAGGAGGCAGGCAGCTGGTGGATACATAACTGGCATGCGTAAGGTAATGGTAAGGTAAAAGCAACGACCGAAATGCAGTGTTGAAACACGTGTATGAAACGTATTAAATATGCAAACACAGATCCGGTATAAACACTGACCCCCCCCGGAAAAAAATCTCCCGTTTTTGGAAAGCTAAATGTTGACAGGTATGGTTCTGACATATTCACACACACACACACACACACAGACATAAAATAATCATATCATCATGATGAATGAAATGTAAAATGAAATGATGGATTTTATAGAGCACGATGAAGTGCAGGGCTCAAGTCCCCCATATGTTCAACTCGGAAGTTTCGCTCCTGGGCTCTGTGAGTGCAGATATGTGTATATAGGCCAGTCAGACTCCTACGCCTCTGAAACATGAACATACTCTGCTCTGCAGGCGTGATAAAAGATACAACCATGGACAGGCATGCGCAGAGAGGGTAATCTTGACATAACTCTTTTCGCTGCAGGATGATATAGGACAGGAAATAATCCCAGTCAGTCAAGAAGTCAAGAACTTCAGTCTTCAACAGCCATTAGGTCAGTGATCCTCACTATTTTTTACACAAGAGCCACATTGGCAGTGCAAAATCAAAAAGAGAGCCACTTTTACGACAACATACTAACTCACCTTTGCAAATGTGCATTTCTACATATAATATATAATATATAATATACATTCTAATATAAATATATATAAATAAATATCCCACAAAAAAAGAAATAACACAGCCAATATAGCTAAATATATACAGCCAAGGCTTAATAACTTCCTTTCACCTTCATTATTTGGGTGAAGGGAGAAGTATAATTCAGATGTTTGCGTTTTTGTAGTGCAGTATTGTATGTTTATGAAGCGAAAAAATATATTGGCTGTGTTACCACATAGCCTACAGTGGGTCCCATTTAGAAACGGCCACATAGCACATTCGCGCTTTCCGTGATACACGCAGATGCATGAAATGTATTACAACTTATCGCCACAAGGTGGCAGTTTAAGTCCGCTGTAGCATTGCCGGTAAACAGGGCAGCGGACTGCATTCAAAGGCATTGCCAGTGGCAGTGAGATACTGTAAGCAGAACGAAACTAAAGATCACCTCGTTGAAGTCACACAGTAGACTAGGCTAAATCAGAGCCTACTTTTGTTTTTATCAAGATGATGGCCTTTGGCGAACAGTTTAGGCCTACTCAAAATGAGTAAAACCAAATTTGGCGAAATCTCGCCAAAGCTGTAGGCCTATATGAGCCACCAATTATAGCTTGACGAGCCGCATGTGGCTCGCGAGCCGCGCAATGAGTAACACTGCATTAGGTGAACTGCTGGTATATTAGGGCCCGTCCACACGGAGACGCTTTTTGGGTTAAACGCAGAGGTTTTGCTTCGTCTTGGCCCAAAAAGCGTCCAAACGAATCCTGTAAACGCACTGCACAGGGCAGCTGAGGTGTGGCGATGACATCATCGATATGTAAGTAGGATGTGCGGTTTCGCTGTCCAAACGAATTCAAAAGGGCTACGGTTTCAGATTTTTCCACTCTGGGACCAGGTTTCAAAAAAGTGCGGTTTCGGGCAGTGCATTTACAGGATTGTTTGGACGCTCGGCCAAGACGAAGCAAAACCTCTGCGTTTAACTCAAAAAGCGCCTCCGTGTGGACGGGCCCTTATAGTATTGCCTAACAATACTGGTTTTCATACATGACATTACCTACGATTACACTCTGTAGGATAAATATCACAACTGGTGCTGCGCAGCGCCGATATCTTATGACTTGCTGGACTGAACACTGTTTTTCCCGGTGTTTTTTTATGCATTCTAGCTACTGTCAGTGACGCGAGAGAACTTAAGTTATTAGGGAAGTGTGGTGTAAGTTTACATTAATTTGTGCATAGTGCCAGTGTCATTCATTTATTTTACATGCCTTACAATATATATATACATGCATGAAAGTAAAGGAGATTATTTGTACCTGCGTTAGCCAAATAAAGGACGGGACTGCACCCTTCACAAACCGTAAAAATGAAGTTTATTAGTTTTACAGTTGACTACAGTTGACAGTTCACCATCAGTCCACACAAACAATTCTGGTTTCCTTGCACTAGCCATTTTGTCGTAGCAAAGCCTACAGCGCGAACACCCCCCCCCCCCCCCCCCCCCCACACACACACACACACACAAACACACACACACACAAACACACAAACATCCCTCCAGAAAGATGGGAGCCTGGTGCGAGTTTGAAACACATTTGCAGCGCCTGCCAAGAGCGAGCAGCATGTAAAGTGACCCAGATTTAAAAGCTCCCAAGTCTCATAAGCTACAGTAGACAGCAGCGCACTCCTCTGCCTGTCTGTTTCATCTGAAGCTTCAGCAAAAGTCTTGGAAGCCTACAGCATCATGTATGCGCAGAAAACACTCGCGTCGCACGGACTGTGGCCTCCACACGGGGTCGTTTGGCTCAGCAGGAGCCTGACACACGCTGCATGACTACCATGATTTGAACACTGTGATGCCAGCAGCTGAATAGAAATATTGGCAAAGAAAAACGTAATTGATTACAATGCAAAGGCTACTTCTAATCATGCCCTATGCGGAGCTTTTAAAAGCAACATTTTTTTCCAGAAGACGGTTAGAGTATATAGGTTCAAACGGGGAGCACAGACAAGCTCTAAAGGTTGATCTAGAATAGCTAAAAGGCTATTTTGGTATAGGCAATAGGCTACTCTCATCAGATAGAGTTGATATTGTTGTCGTCCTTCAATTTCCTTCTTACAGTAATGTGGATATAATGAAGATGGATATGCCCAGTACAATACAATCACAGAGAGAAATCACTCCGCCAAAAAAATTATATTTTAATTTATTATACCTCTATCTCTGATACTATTAGGAAAAACGTATTTTGTTTTTAAATACACATTTTATATCTACCAAGAGATCGTGTTGGTTGGATAGCAATTTCTTTCTGTGCGGGTGTGTTTATCTATGCGCGAGCACACACGCCTTCAGAGGTATTCGTGACTCCGGAGCTGTCCCTTTCAGTACCACGGAGGTGTTAAAACCATTCCAAAGGGGAAGCGGTCAGCCTACGTGTTGCTGCGCAGCAACAGACAGCGCATGGTGATGCGAGGGAGTCCCTCCACCGAGGACAGCCGAGGGAAACGTGACACTGTAAAATGCCTTTCAATAACAGTGAGCTATCGCCATGCCAATCACAAGAGAATGGGCTCAATGAACCGCTCTTAACATCTGACGAAAACAACACGGTGGATGCCGGGCGGGAACCCCGTCTTTGAGAGACAATGCTTGCCAGACATTGAAGCACCTTACTCGGTTCTCACTGGATACATTCTGAGACGCTTCTGTAGCCACAACGTGCATGCTGGATTTGCAGCGCCCATGGAGTTTAAAGTCCAATTTGGTAGAAAACAAGGAAATCTTGTAATTGATAGTTCTTTTTGTAAGTATGCGCGCAACTCTCTTTTCCAGTTGATGCATATTTGACCTGCTCAACTTTGCTAGAACTTACTATATAACTGAGCTAGGCTATGCATGGAGTATGTGTTATGGTGTTCTGGTTAACTTTAAACGACCTAAATGTAAATAAATAGTAAATGTGGATGTTTTAAACTGACCTTGTGTAAGCAATTGTATGGCGAGTACGCTGCTTTCGATGTTTAATGTTAACATTTGCTAACCTTCAACCGAGAACATGTGTGTGATCTCAGGGACAATGTCAGAACTCACATATTTTCTTGATTTACAAAATACTTCTTTTGTGTGTGCCCTCTGTGTAGGACCTGTTACCTACGCCACACGCGCCTGCATCACCCTTTAGACATGACTGGCCAGAGTCTCGAGGACCTGAGTGGAACAAACATTGAGGAAAATGTCATACGTATTAACGTTGGAGGGTTCAAGAAACGTCTCCTGTCCAATATGTTGTCTCGGTTCCCAGAGACCAGATTGGCACGTTTGCTCCGATGCCAGTCAAAAGATGCCATTCTGGAATTGTGTGATGACTATGATGACGCCGAGAAAGAGTTTTACTTCGACAGAAACCCGGCGCTTTTCCCGTATGTTTTGAATTTCTACAACACTGGGCGTTTACATGTTATGGCAGAACTCTGTATTTTTTCATTTAGTCAAGAAATCGAATATTGGGGTATCAACGAGTTCTTCATAGACTCCTGTTGCAGCAACGCATATCATTGCCGTATAATGGAACCCAACCGTGACGAATGGGATGACAAAAGTGAGGAGGGAAGCACTGCATCCTCCTTTGATGAGATTTTAGAATTCTACAATGATGCCACAAAGTTTGACAAGCAACCACTGGGAAGTGTTAGACGTAGAATCTGGCTGATGCTAGACAACCCTGGGTACTCGGTTCCCAGTCGAATAATCAGCGTGTTCTCCATTCTTGTTGTGTTGGGGTCCATTGTCACCATGTGCATGAACAGTATGGCCGAGTTTGTTGTGTTGGATAGTGACGGGCAGCCGTTGGAGGATCCGCGCTTTGAAATTGTAGAGCTCTTTGGAATTGGGTGGTTTACGTTTGAGCTGCTCGCCAGGTTCGCCGTGGCTCCAGATCTTTTACACTTTTTTCAGCACCCTTTGAATTTAATTGACCTTGTGTCAATTTTGCCCTTTTACCTCACACTTGTCATTAACTTGGTGGCCGAGAGCAGCCCGGCTCTAACCAACCTGGGGCGCGTGGCTCAGGTGCTGAGGCTGATGAGGATTTTCCGCATTCTGAAGCTTGCGCGCCATTCCACTGGGCTTCGCTCGCTGGGTGCCACTCTCAAGAACAGTTACAAAGAGGTGGGTCTCCTACTGTTGTACCTTGCAGTGGGGGTGTCCTTTTTCTCCGTGATGGTATACACAGTTGAGAAAGAGGACAGTGATGACCTCAACACCATTCCCGCGTGCTGGTGGTGGGCGACAGTGAGCATGACGACCGTGGGATATGGTGACGTCGTGCCCGTCTCCATTGCCGGGAAGCTCACCGCATCGGCGTGCATCCTTGCTGGCATTCTGGTCGTCGTGCTTCCGATCACACTCATTTTCAACAAATTTTCTCTTTTCTACAAGAGACAGAAACAGCTAGAGGTCGCAATGAAGAGCTGCGACTTTGACGAGGGCATTAAAGAAGCTCCTTCTGTCAACCTAAGAAACTATTACGCCCACAAGGTGAAATCCCTGATGGCAAGCCTGTCAAACATGAGCCGGAGCTCACCGAGTGAGCATAGCCTTACCGAGTCCCTCCACTGACTTACCGACTACTCCTGGCTTCGTAGGAGAAATCGCTCCAAGCAAGTTCAAGCACCTGAAACTGCCTAAAAATGCTACACGCACACTGAAACACCATTGCATGAAGAAGACCTATAGCTTCCACAGGCTTCGTAAAAATCAGTGGATATCACGAAAGTTACACTGATGTGCTTTTAACTATACAACCAGTGTTTTCCGTGTCTGTAAAATCAAGTGTGCGTCTCAATGTATTTCTTAATTATAAGGAACCTGTAGCATGGATGGCAAGAATCCTGTGAGTGGTATCAGGAAAAACATAGTTACATGAGCTGTTCTATAAATGTGCTTTAAGTGACTTGTCTTATATGAATGTGTTTCGACACAAACTTAATCTAGACGTCCAAACAGTTTAAATGTGATGTTACCGATTTAGTAGACTAATTAGATACTGTATTAGACAATATTTGATGTCAATAAAGGTACACATTTTTACATACTCTGTTTTGTAGTGTTATGTTAACTCCATAGCCTGGAAATACCCATAGGCTACGAAACTCACAAATTTGGGATTTGCTCTGCAGGTCCGTCTGGCCGAGAGGACATTGAAGCCCATTTTCAATGTCCCTAAAACACGCAAATACAGCCGGACGTATATTTCTTTCTGCATTTAAAACTTTCTTTTACGAGATTGCTACACCTCTGAAACGATTTGGTAAGAGTTAAATGCACCAGTTTAAGTTTAATTTCACTGCTAAGGCCATGCTGGAAGTCGTAAGTCAATGAACATTTTCCAGACTCACTATCAATTACAATTGAGAAGGTCTAACCGGGCAATTAACTTTACTGGCAGCAAAGGAAATGTTTGCAAATGTATTTGTGATTATGTTTGCCTATTCTTTTTTAGCCATGATTCAAAATAACAATGTTAATTTTTAAAGAATCTTGAAGTCTGGACTGTTGGACTGTTATGCTTGTAACATTCACAAGTCATTCTATTATCTAATTATAGGCTATTGCTTTTCTTTGGATGTTGTAGAGAAGGTGAGTATAAGAGATTATCCCTGTGCTGACTACTTTAGTAATTGCAACATACATACTACATCCTGGCTACTGTTTTTTCTGAACAAATGATCTGGTTTTGGCAGAATAACCAACCCCTTTATTGTAACCAACAAGGATTCCCGGGACACTGAAAGACCGGGGTACACGAAACTTGGTGGGCATGTAACCCCACATGGATAGCATGGAACCATCAATTTTTGTTTTGATCTGTAGCCCCCCCGCTGTACTGGACCCACCGAAAGGAGGGTAGGGCAGACACAGTTTTCTGTGAATATCTTGAGAACCGTAGGGCCTAGGATGACCAATTTTTTCCGTATGTTTGCCTCCAGGGGTCATGTTAACCCATTCCATGTGCACACATGTGCATAAACAGATACACACGCACACACAAACATTCACAGTTATCATACGTATGACACATACTCACACAGTAGACATATGTACGCATGCATGCACATGCACAAACACACATACGCAGGCAAACACACAAGCCCGCACACACACAAACAAGCACGCACACACATAAACATAAACATGTACACGCACACATGCACACAATTCAAGAATTTCTCAGAATTATGAACAGGCAAGATGGGGGTGGGGTTGTATAAAATGAATTTTACATGTGAAATCTATGAACTAATCATGTTTTGGTACTTGTTGTCTAGCAGATACCAGTGAGAATTGAGTGTGGATAATGCAATTTAGTGAGACAGTTAGAATCATATAGGCCTTTCAGCGTGATTTATTTTTGTGGAAAAAATGTGCTGGACTGGGCGGCGGTCATATTTTGTACCGCTCTGCGGTACATCCAGTTGTATTAACAGTAGGCCTACAGCTCTCCCAGCTAGAGTCAGAGAATGACCGTGCCAGTTTTGAAATTATCTATGAGCCCTTAGATAAATATCTGTTCTCATGATGAGATCATAGCTTATATTCTTCACATTGCCTAATGCTTAGGGAATGTTACCTGGATTGTAGTAAACTCTGAATCCAAATTCTGCTCTAGATCATTTCCAGAGTTGTGACAAATCAGACTGTGGGACTGTTCGCTAGAAAAGTGTCCCGGGTTAATTGTCTACCATGTTCACAGCTTAGCAAATATGTGACTGGCACTCAGTATAACCACATTTGTTTCTCACAACAAAGTCGGTTATCTGTCAGAGTGTCTACAGAATCATTTGTAGAGCTTAATTATGTAAGCTGGCTGAGCTCCAAAGTTGTGTTTGAGTCATCAAAAGGTTTTGTGGTCTGAAATGAGACATTTTCAACATTGGATTAATGACTGTCTGCTATCTGCAATAGAGTCAACTGTATCTGGAGGCATTTCGTCAATTTGTTAACTTTTTAAAGTTTTGAAATCATCATAGGCCACTTCATATTTCATCAATGGGGGTCCGCGTCTATGCAACCAGTGCACTAATGGTGTTCTTAAAACCACAATTCTAAGATTCCAAATACCCATAATTCATCTAAAAGTACAAAAAAAGTAGAGCAACCATATAAAACGAATGCACTAGTGATGCACTAAGCAGTCCACCAATACTAGAAAAGTATTGCAATACCCTGAAATTAAAAATGTTACAATACCAATTTATTTGTATCTGTACTTTAAGGAAGGTGTTTTAATCAGACTTTGATTAAAGCCTTCTTTGCATCAGGTAAAAAAGCTCCATGTTCAGTCATTTGGGCCTTTTCTATTTCTTCCATGGTGTGATATCATTTCGGTATTGGTAATGAGATACTTAGGCATGGCATCATATTAGTCACAATTTTGGTGCCATCACACTACAATGCACACGTTTAAAATTACGTTAACTAAATTCTCTAGTGAAACCCTGAAAACACCAAGCATTTAGATGAGTGCTTGCTCGCTTCAACGCAGATATGATTTAATCTCTTAATCCTTAAGAGACCAATTAATATCTTCTCTTCTTGTCTGTTTGCTTCCAAATCCTTGGAAAGGTAGGCTGCTGCCTTGAGGGAATGGTGACATTAGCACAAGGCCCACTAAATGCCCCCTTCCAACCGAGGGCTCTGTGTACTCAAGTATTAAGCCATGATTACTCACCATTTAATTTGTGAAAATGTTGCCCTCTGTGTGAATACTAATGAAAACAAATTAAGCAAATAAACAGTTTTAAATGTGCTAATGTTTTCATTTTATTCATAATTAAATAAAACATGGAATATTTTAGTTATTGTAAAGATACTTATAATATCATGACTTGAAATATAAATAAATGAAATAAAACAAACTGAAATATTTTGGTGTAACATTCCTCTCCATATAGCACTTCATGTGGTCCCTTGTGGTCAAAAATAGTCTCACTGAATGGGCATGCCTATTCAAGATGCAAAGAGTAGCATGAAAAGACCATCTTTGGTATAAACACATCAAAATGGACATCAAAATGACATTAGAAAACATTAGAAATTCACAAAATAACACTTTAGTTGTAGTGGAAATGGTTGAATGTCGGCACTCAGCACTATGAGTTACAATTTATAAAAGTCTTGGGTTGTTGTCTCTTAGTTCTGTGGCGTTAGTCTGTTGGACTGTTTTGAGTTTAAAGTACAGTAGACTAAAGTAGTAAAGTAGTGTAAAGTAGGGACGGGCGTGCTCAACTCCAAAATTAAATTCCCTCTTAGGGTGTGAGTTCACTGTTTTGAGTCTCACTGCACAGCAGCCAAAAACGTGAGGAGGTGGAGAGATCTCTCTGGGAATACACCTCTCTGTTAGAATAAGACCCTATATCCAGAGTAGTCCGAGTCTCCATTGAGCTGTCATGCTTTGGGTTGGCAGGCTGGGCTGTAGAGAGGAGGCAGAAAAGCATGGGCTCAGAGGCAGGAGGCCTGCAGTTGGTCCACTTGCACACAAGGACCCGTTCATGTGTCAGAAGTTCTGCTGCCGCCGCTTTTTGGCCTCTATGGCGTCCAGGATGGGCTGGCGTTTGACGTTGTAGCGCCGCCTCAGCTCCTCGATCTCACGCTCCATCATGGGGTCCAGGGCCTTCAGACGCAGCTGCAGCTCGTCGTAGCTCAGTTCCTTCAACTGGGATCACACACAGACACACACACCTACAGTCAAAGACATTGTCAGACAGATGGGTTTCAATATCTGAATCCCCTTGAAATCTCAAGTACATGCCAACAGTGTCACCACTGAACAGTATTTTAATTACTTTTCCAACATCCCATGTATTTTTGGGCAACTGTGCTCTGGGTTACCGATGGGACTGTGGCTAAAACTGATGACAGGTCAGTCACCACAGGCAGCTTGTCATGGTCACATGGCTTGTCAGAGCAGTGTGGGATAATTAAGGACTATGGTTGCTATCTACCTACAGACATGAGGCCGGCACATGTTAGCATCATCAGACGTTTCTATAGCTACAGGGTCATGGCACTGTCAAAACAGAAGTAGTAAGTGATTTCTCTATTTTTACCATTACCTGAGAAAAAGAACACACGGACCACTATGCTTCATTATGATGCTCTGGAGGTTATCTATCGGCCAATATACTCTGTGCACATGAATGGCTTTGGTGCTTTCTGCCAAACTGGTACCTTCCTCTGTATTTGGGGCCAAAATGTGTGGAATATCGAGGCTTATGATCGGCACCCAGGACTACTGTGCTGTCTGATTGTACCTGTCGCTGACCAAATTGTGGTTACATTTTCTGTGCATGTCCAAATATTTGCATTTGTAAGACTGTGTCTGTGTGTATCATGTGTGTGATGTATATCAATGTTACCCACACAGCTAGAAATGTCACCATGACCATGGTTATGTAGGTCTATGACATGAGGATTTACAGTAGATTCTGACCTGGTTTGAACCATCCTGAAATATTCCCATCACTTAATGCAGTCGTTACAGGCATAACAACAGGTTCATACTCCAAGACCTGACATCTATACAGAGAGCATTTTTCATACCTTCCTCTCTTGTCAATTTCTGTGACAGGAGAATAAACAGTGTACTTCAAATTCATCTCACTTGCAAATCACAATCAATACAATTCAGTAATGCTCCAGTGGGCCATTTATTGAATAAAATATGTAAAAGCGAAAGGTTTTGTCATTGGCGCGGATACACAGCTCAACAGTCGTATCCATAGCAGTCCTTACGGCAAGACAGAAAAAACACACACACTTGTGGAGGAAGAACTTAGGGGGGCAACTCCCACTGCATGCACAAAATGGTTCAGACAAAATGATGATGAGGACAAATTAGGATAGATAGACCACACGATGTCCCCTCTGAAGAAGGTCAAACAATCCCCATTTAATGCAAGGGGCACTGCAGTGTAAAAATGGCTTGGGGGTTAATATTTAATACCACAAAACCAGGAAGCTCCAAAGGATTAAGTCTTTAAAGAGTGCTTTGAGTCAGAAATGAAAGTTGAGTTAATAACAAAAGTGGCTGAGTCCTCACCCACATCCGTGGCCAGTTGGCGTCGGCGAGTTTTCTGTTACTTGGAGGGCGCTTGCTGTTATTACACATTACCATCTGCTAACAGCATCCTGTCAAGATAATGTGAGATGAGCGCGTCGCACTCGAGCCTTTTTTTCCCTCCTTCGCCGCGCCTGCTAACACCCACTGAATGTGATCCTGTATAATCCTTACTTGCTGAGGGAGTGGGGTGAGAAGACTCCCGTTTTATTAATCCACCAAGGCACATACTCTGTTTAGATTCCAATTATCACCTACACATCATATGCTAATACCACTCTCCTTCACAGCGTGCTATACAACGCAAAGATACACTGTATTCATGGGCACCTGCGTGTTCGTTTTAAATACATCCTTTTCTTTCACATCCACCTGGTAATATGGAGCGCTTGGAGCTGAAACGTGGGTAATTGTCTTATTTTTGTTGCAATTAGCATTTACTTTGTGTTTTGTGTTCCCCATCTGTGTCTCCCCAGTGGTTTAATACCATGTTCATATTGCAGAGTGTACTTTAACAAGTGGATCACGGTATGGTTGCACTGATCTGTAAGGCACAAGTGCTTTAGCAACTAGATGTACCGCAGAGTGGTACAAAATATGACCGCCGCCCAGTCCAGCACATTTTTTCCACAAAAATAAATCACGCTGAAAGGCCTATATGATTCTAACTGTCTCACTAAATTGCATTATCCACACTCAATTCTCACTGGTATCTGCTAGACAACAAGTACCAAAACATGATTAGTTCATAGATTTCACAACCCCACCTCCATCTTGCCTGTTCATAATTCTGAGAAATTCTTGAATTGTGTGCATGTGTGCGTGCACACGTTTATGTTTATGTGTGTGGGTGTGTGTGTGTGTGTGTGTGTGTGTGCGTGCTTGTGTGTTTGCCTGCGTATGTGTGTTTGTGCATGTGCATGCATGCGTACATATGTCTACTGTGTGAGTATGTGTCATACGTATGATTACTGTGAATGTATGTGTGTGCGTGTGTATCTGTTTATGCACATGTGTGCACATGGAATGGGTTAACATGACCCCTTGAGATCAACATACAAAAAAAAATTGGTCCTCCTAAACCTTACGGTTCTCGAGATATTCACAGAAAACTGTGTCTGCCCTACCCTCCTTTCGGGGGGTGCAGTCCAGCGGGGGGGCTACAGATCAAAACGAAAAACGATGGTTCCATGCTATCCATATGGGGTTACATGCCCACCAAGTTTCGTCTACCCCGGTCTTTCAATGTCCCGGGAATCCTTGACGGAAATTTGGACATGCGGAAAAAAAAAAAAAAAATCTGACTAAACCTATATGACCGCCGCTTCGCTGCGCGGCGGTCATAATTAGTCCTTTTGCTATTCATGAGCTAAAAATGAATGATTAAGAGCATATAATGCCTGACAAAACACACACTTAAACAGAGTGCCTTTGTGTTTTTCTTTTTTTTTTACTTAAGTTACACCTGCTACAAAAGAGCACCTGTTTGAAGTGAATATCTGCATTAGACTCCTATAGTAGCACTCTCAGCAGTCTTTTCTCTCATCTACTAGAAAGGGCCATAGCCAATGAAGCTTTCTTTATTGATCAACCAACACGTAAAAAAATCTGAGCACATAATTAAATAAGACCAACTTTATCCTACCTCTTAATCAATACCTTTTAATTACCTTTAATCTGTTGGAGCCACAGGAATAGTATGGTAGAGAAGTGTGGGAATAGGACTTACCATATCTGTCCTCAATCTCTACAATTAAGAGACTGCACTCCTCTCCCTCTCTCACTTACTCTCTCTCTCTCACTCTCTCCTTTGTTCTCTCTCTCGTTCACTCTCTCTCTCTCTTTCTCATGTGGAGGGCGTTCTCTTAATCTGGTGACACTGTAACCTTAGTTAGGTCCTCAGAGGGCCCAGAGGACACTGTGCCGTCGCTCCAATCTCCAGATCAGCGTCTGTCGCTCAATTAGCGGCAAGGGGGGGAGCCCTGAAGCGTAGCTCCGATGAGTGTGTGTGGGCACAGCCCCTGCAATGCCTCATGGGATGCCGAAAGACTGATTGGTTGTCAGGCAGCACATGCAGTGACCCCAGGCGCAGAATGAATAAGGTGTGAGTGACGTCAAGGACTTTGATATTGTGCACTGTGGAAAGTAGTATGTCATCTGTGTCTTTCAGAGATTCATATTTCTGGAACCATCTGTGAACAGATTCATATTTAGAGCACAGCAAGGTTCAAGGGAATTGTTGCCAATGTTCTGGGACACACTTCATATCTTGGTTGATATTACTATTTGTTCAGTGTTGAGGTATCTCTCTTTGCTATGAATGAGCAGGATTTTGGTGTCCATGTTGTGTTATAGATAGATAGATAGATAGATAGATAGATAGATAGATAGATAGATAGATAGATAGATAGATAGATACTTTATTGATCCCCAGGGGAAATTCAAGTGTGAAATGATGTGCTACCTGTCAATCTATGACTGCTTTTGCAATTGCATGTAACCATGACTCTAGTCTCTTTACAAATGCAGTAAAATATGCTTGTTGTATCTGGAACAGATCAAATGCCAGGTGCTTCATAGGAGGAACTGAACACCATGTTGTGACACTGAATTAACAGTTAAAGTCGGTTAAACAGGAAAGTCGTTATCTGGAAGGCATTCCAAAAGGGTTGGACCTGAAAAAGCAGACTGGTACTACTGATAAAAATTAAAAAGTTATTAAGCTATAATTCAAAAGCTATGCTTTAAGTAGCCGAAAAATAAAATCAGAAAATATCATAAACAGCAAACAGACCAGATGACCTGATGATGTTTGCCTGATGAAGATCAAAAGGTCAACATGCTGCATAATAATGCTGCATGTTTTAGGAGCATAAGTGTTGACTAGACATAAATGCATGTGATGTTGAGGGAACTGGCAAGACACCTGGCAGCTATACATGGAGAAGCTACAGTTTAACTTCAAAGGTAAAGGTGATATTTAGCAGAGATTTTTGTGATGGATGAGCACACCTTTACTAGTTTGTAAAATAGACCAGGTGCACCACTGTCTCACGGTTCAACATCGTGTTCGAGTTGTGAGCAGAGGACAATGCTGTGGTGATGACCTGGGGTGACTACAGGAACTCACAGGCTTGCTGTTCAGAGGCTTCCTCGGCTGCCAACGTTGACCGATTTTTCCACCTGACACACGAGACATGAGAGGCTCAATATCTAATCTGCTGGGAAAGACACTGCGCAACGCCTTTTGACGCAGTAAATAAAAGACACAATGAAAATCAATACCTCTAATGCACCACAACATAAGACACACAACTATAGTTTTTCCCTCTCCACAAAGACTAGTTTTTTTCTGTTCATGGAAACTATATTGGTCAGGGGCATACAAAATAAACCAGCACTGGAGATGGACAGGGTGTCAGCGGAGACTGTTAACGAGGCCGGATGGAAGAAGAGTCCGCCTTGAGTGATAAAGGCATAAACAGAAAGATAAACGCAGTCTTGTGTCTGCAGGGTCAAGTAAACACACCTCTGGCACTCTTCTCTCCTCTCGGTGTCTACCCTGGCACCTGGTTGGCACACAATGCCAGCCGACCGACGGTAGTACAGTATGTGCCCCTGAGCTTCCCAAGGCAAAGAACCAGCAAGCATTTTAGATTGTCATCACCATGGCAACCAGCCATGTTTATGATCCAATTGTGTCCTCCAAACATAATAGAGAAAGACAAAAACATCCTATTCTGATGAAGGCCTCTAGTGTATACAGTGTGTGTGTGTGTACCCTGGAGCAGGACCACTTACTATTCTCACCATGTTGATGGCACATACAGATCATCACAACAGCATCTAAATGGACGTGTATGCCAGTGGTCTCATTTAACACACAGACACAAACACATTACTGTTCATCACCGGATGAGCCCCTTCAAAGGAGGAAAATAAATTACTCACTTACAAAACACAAAGGGGAATCAATATTAACCACAGTGGTACTAATAATTGTCCTTTGTGAGTAATTATTTGTTGGTAGACTGACTTGAAAGCTGATGGTGGCAATGTTAAAGCTGAGAGCAAGAAAGAAGAGAAACTGAACACTTCAACACACATTGTAAACTAAACAGTATTTTTCTGTCTTCTTCCATCCATCAAAAGAAAAGGTCATGTTTGTAATTGTACCTATCAGTACATGGCATGCCACATCAGTATAAACTGAACAGTCTAAAACCGGCTGCTAAATGATGAACCACTGCCAGAGGAAAGCTGATGCGTTAGATCTGATGTGATTAATGTAAGGATGAGATTGCAGCAGTCCGATGTGTTCCTCCTCCGGACCACCTCTGCAATCCTATGTAGATGGAAACTTATATGGGACAGTTAGCCAACACTAATCTGCTTTCTGTGCCATTGCTACTCAGTACTGATGATGTCAAGACCTGAGGCCAATCCCACACTGCAATCATACTTTACTGCACTTAAAGCCATTCACCGCTTCTGCTGACGCTTTGTGTTCGCTTGCCATCTCCCACATTAGGAGGCTCAGAGTGTTTTGACACCCTGTTGGCTGTGCCCTTAAATGTTAGCCGTGGGAGCATCGGCAACTAAATGGAATGTTTAACAGCTGACCTTTGACCCACTGCTGGGCTCCCCATACTCTTCTCATAAGCCCTGCAGCGCACTCCCGGGCAGGCAGAGGAGTGAAAAACACACACTGACAGCAAAGCTTCCTGGCTCTCTGACTGACCGCAGACCTGTGTCATGGCCTCCTCATAACTCCGGAGCATCGCCGGCTGATCTAGACTTTTTTTCCTTCTCACCATCCAGTGCTGTGCAAGCTCAGAGACAGCCAGGTGCAAGCCTGCAGATAAGGTCGACCCGAACCAGTCGGGGGACTGAGGTTTCCATGAGAGTCCACTGGCAGTGGGGGGCACGCCGAAAAGGGTGTGGGGTTATTCACCATGCTCTTCCTGCAGTCGCACACAGACGTTCTGGAGTCCCAGCATGCCCTCTCTGTGGGGTGCCAGGGGAGACTCTTTGGGGAAACACTTCCAGACTTCACATCCTGCAGAAGTGGCGATTGGGAACGTTTGCCAGTAGACATTGAAGGGCATGAGAGATAAAACCTCTCGCTCTCTCTCTCTCTCTGTTTGTGTGTGTGTGTGTGTGTGGCAGATTATAAGGCTTACCAGGTCCAGTCTGAAATCAGGGTTTCACAGCTCAGATGGCAATAGTCTGAAGCAAAAATATGTAGGTTTGAGTTCACGGAGGGAAACATTCTGTTCAAGCTTTCACTCCTATCGCCTGGCCTCCAAAGAACATAATCAATCATAAAATACATTTCAGAATGTGCTTTGTTTTTTCAATAACATGACCTTCAGAGATCCATTTAAACAGCGCTGTGGTTTGATGTTTTAATGGCCCGGCCCCGGAACAATAATTGCCCTTCCAATCCATCTACTGTGGGGGCTCTCTGCGGAGTACCGGGCTCTTCCACAGGGATTCATCTTCACGCAACCGTAATTACGCAAGTTAGACAAAAGACTGGCTCCTCACACCTACGCTAGGTGTGGAGGCTTAAACGTCCCACATACTCGACGCACCCGACCAGTAGCGCGACAATGTGATGTCACAGAAGCGCCGTAACCATTTATACTCGCGCGTGGTGGTCGCAACACTAGTTGCAATATTCTCCTGAACAGAGGTGTTGTGAAAAGACTAACATTAACTACTTACACAGCAGAAGAAGCTGCAGTAAGAAACACCAGTAGCTAGCCTCTGTGATGGTACTTCAGACTTTGGTTGCTACTATTCACAACTACCATCATCATTATCATGTAGTTTCCAAGGTGTGTGCACAGGTAGATAGATAGATAGATGGATATATAGATAGGTACTTTAGTCATCCCGAGGGAAATTTTAATAATTTAAACAGTTTAGTTTGCTGGCTAGCTACCTAGCAGCTGGCTGAGTTTGTGTAATTTCCTGAAGTGGAAAGAGATTTTGTTCAGGCCTTAATAGATATCCTTTGTTTGAAAATAAATCGTTTCTATTCTTTCCTCTTAATTCCATGTGTTGCAACTCTCACTGGTAACTTTGTTAACTTATCCAGCAAACTATTAAAAATTCACGACTGTAACAAAACACTGCAACTTGCTTGCCCTCGAACTAGTCCATCTTCCTGTTTCCGCCTTGTCGCGCTCGTCTGAAAAAAAATGAGTGGTGCGCTACCTCGCGCTACACGGCCAAAACCCTGGCGCGCCAGAGAGATCTACGTCATTTTGACGTCACATTGTCGCGCTACCGGTCGGGTGCGTCAGGTATGTAGAAGCCATTAGTCACTGTCAGGGAGGGAGATCTGTGTAAGTGTGTGTGTTTGTAAATGTGTTCGTGTAGGCAGTAGTGCTGGTGGGAAAGAAAGTGTTTATTTTCTATAGAGATGGCAACTTTCTTTAGACATCACGACACAGCTCGGACACGGTACAGCATTGAGATGAAGCCATTAGTAAGCTTTCAAAGACACAGCAGTGGAGATCAGACATGGGTGAGACACACAGACACAAAGAGAGAGAGGGGGGGCGGAGAGAGAGAGAGAAAGATTTCCCCATATCCATTTTTGTCTATACCCCATCTTATGACAAATGACTAGGCTTTAGTAATACTCTGCTGTGTCATCATGGTCATGCTAATAAATCTCTTTTGAATTTACAGAGAGAGAGAGAGAGAGAGAGAGAGAGAGAGAGAGAGAGAGAGAGAGAGAGAGAGAGAAAGGTAAAGATGAAGGGCAATGAAGATGATCACAGGCAAGGTTGCCTGTGGAATGCTTGTATAAGATGCCTCACATGGATGCCTAACATTTAACTACGGTAAATCAATAGGCTGTCACGCAAAGGGCAATGAAGATATGATAGTGTTAAGGTGAGGGAGGTAGAGGCAAAGAGTGTGAGAGAGAGAGATAAAGAAACACAAGAAAAAGAGATAGAGGATGTCATGGACGTGTAGGAAGCTGAAATTACAAGATGAATGTTTAAAAGGCACCAAACACCAAAACATCCGATATAACAGGAAGTAATCTAAATGTTCCCTTGAGGCTTATCCAGTTTGCATTACAATCAGTCCCCTGAAACACGCACATACACACACACACACACACACACACACACACACACACATGCACGCACACGCACACTCCACCACCACGAGAAGCTGTAGCTCATGAAGGCTGGATCAGCCAGCTGACACACAACACAATAGATGCTCGGCTCATTTATCTTTCCAGAGCATAGACTGCCAATGAGGGAGAGGTGAATGATATTGATTTCTCAAATGATATGCTGCAGAACCTCTGGCATATTGTATTTCTGAGGCACTGTTGACATGCAATATTGGTCAGTTATTTCAAACGGAAACTTATTTTAAAAGTGCATTACATAAGAATTTAAATTAGTCTCTAAAAGGTGATTTACCTAAAACTGCACTGTGTATAAGACATAAGGTGAAAGAGGCTCATTAGTGAAGCATTTAAATGTTCCAATAAGAAGCTGTTGGTAGCATGGGAGGTAAAGGTGTTCGACCATGTTCAGATGGCTCAGTATGTGGATCTCCTCATTCATCCAGACACTGATCCTCCTCATTGATTTAATGAGCTGCCAGGTGTGATTCCACTCAGAACAGGCCTGAGCTGTGTCTGCATCCACGTCATCCCCCCAGCCCCACAAACACACTCACACACAGTGATGCATTTTCTTTTCATTTTCCATGCATTTTCTCTACCCCCCCCACACACACACACACACACACACTCACAGCACCTTCCAGAAGCCTCAGGCCATGTGCTCCTGCTGATAGAGACAGAGCAAAACAATTAGAGGCCGCTGACTCGCACTCAGATTTATTACTTTTCACAAGCCTGAGTTCTGTGGTCTTCCCACTCCAACTCTAATCCCCTCTTCCTCCAACCATACAAGAGTGGAGGCATTTGAGATTCATGCAGGTCCTAGTTATTCATCTGCAAGCACTTAAGCTTTCGTTAAGACTGAGATGCATCTCATCAGAGGCGGAGATGCGACTTCCTATTTTCCCACCCCCACCCCAACCTCCACCTCCACTCTGCATTTCACTGTATATCTGTTGCCAGAACTAATATCCTCCTCAGACACACATCCATGCTATAACAATACCAGATAACACCTCAGCGTGCATGGAGAGACTTCAAGGTAGTGGCCAAATTGACATCTAACTGCAGTATTTGCTGAGAATTTATCTGACTACCTACACAGACCTTTGTGTCATTATGTGTCATATTGGTGAGCAGGAGGATGTTGGACAGTATAATGGAATTCAATTACTGTGTGTGTGTGTTTGTGTGTGTGTGTGTGTGTGAGAGAGAGAGAAAATGAGAGAGAGTCAAATAGAATGCCATTCTTTGCCACAACAATGCTAGAGGCAAAAAATCATTAAAAAAAAAGTTCAATGCTCAAATATTTTCTCCAAAAATTTAAGACATCATCCGTTCAAGCAGGATGAACTTCTGTAGACCGTGGTGTGGTTTTTGCTCTCTGCAGCGATGCTTTGCTCCTGAGTAGCTATCTGAGGACAGGGGTAGTACACAGTTCACCTCACACTCCTATAAGTTCACTCCCTATACCCGTCCATGAAACCCACACATGCCTGCAGTTCTAGGAAAGACACGCTGATAATTGTGTGACAAGTTGCTGTGATCGATTCCCCCACAACACGTGGCCACCATTAGGCTGATAAGCCCATTCCACAGAGACCTCCCTGATTGATCTGGCGATGTGTGATGCCATTCTACCGACAGGGAAATGGACTGGCTGCTTGGACGCAAAGATATTTAATGATTATCATTACCCTAATGAGCTTTTTGAAAATATCACAGAGAATAGACCCTGTCTTCCATCGACTCAGCTGGATTCCCCACGGCGTTGGGTAAACAAACACACAGCCCAGGCTGTAATTAGGAGTCAATGTTATCACTTACAGCTCTGGGTGAATACAACTATTGGGCAACTCCTCCCCCTGTTGGTTTGGCACAGCGCTGAATACAATACTACAGGGCTATTCAACTAGCGGCCCGTTGAATTTTACCTGCGGCCCGCCCGCAAACTGCCTTCAACTCTGGCTTTCATGACTATGCTATAATCAATAAAATAAGCAGTGATTGGCTACAAAAATAAACAATGTCGCGTGGCTCGCGCCTGTCACACTGGGCTGTCAGATAGGGTGCATTCATAAATTCAATCTAACACTCTGAAAATAGAATAACGCACGATTAAAAAGTTTCAGTGTGGCAATTTACGAACTCACCCATAACACAGGAATTCCCGCGTTGGCAGCAGTACTCCTAATGTTAATGATTTGTTAACCATGTCTGTCTCTGAAACAGAAAATTGATGATGAAAACGGCAGTTCCAGTCCGAAAGGACTGACTGTTTACATTGCCGTCAACATCAAGTCATAAACCGAAGTGTTTACTGTGCAATGAATGCATTTCGGTAATGATAGCCTACTGTTAAGTGGCACTACAAGTCAAAGGAGTAAAGTCTCGGTCACTTTTGTACGGAACATTGAGGCATTACAAATTACAATGCTGCTTATTGTTTGTCAGTATGTTTCACTGTGGTTTGTTTTACAAATATGAAATACGACTGAAGTTGGATGTTAATGATAGTTAGCCCATCACTTGATGCATTAAAATGCTGCTTATTGTTTGTCAGGATAGTTTTCACTGGTTTCTTTTAAAAATATGAGCTATGACAGAAGTTGGGTATCAATGTTATATATTCCATCCCATGGCACTGTTTTACTGGTTTATTTCACAAATATACATGAATTCATAAGTATCCAGCTACATTTAATAAGTTCAGTTTAACTGAACTTATTAAATGTAGCTGGATACTTATAAACGCATGAATGCATGTAGGCTATATGAAATTACTATTGTGGCTATATATATATATATATGGCTGCAACCATTTCTGCCATTCAGTCCTCATCATGTCTTATCTCCTTGGCAAAGGCACACCAAATGCCTGCCATCATTACTTCCTGCCAGAGAAAGTGCTCATTGTCACTGTAATTCAACAGAGCCATAAAGAAAGGCAAAACACACCATCCATGAAGTTTGGGAGGAAAACAAATTGCACCTGGCAGCTAGTGGGAGAAAGAACAAAAGAATGGAGCACAGACGAGTGCATTAATCAGAGGCTGCCGTCACCGGGACGCTGTCTGAGGGCAGGGAGCGCGGCGCACGGACGCGCTCGACTATGGCGGTGATTTACAGCGAGTCACTGGGAGGGAGGCGATCAGAGCGGCGGAGTCTGACTGGACGGCCCGGGGGGAGGGGATGATAAATAAGGTCAGGAGAGGAGCGGAGAGGAGCGGGGCGAGGAGATAGAGCTCTAAACAAAGGCAATAAGGAGCTGTCAGCTCCCATACACTCCACACCAGAAGCAGATGACCAGCCCAGTCGACAGCAGGACAGAGAAGGGACCGAAGGTGAGCACAGCCCTATATGACCTGCTCACAGTGACAGCCATAGGACTCCAAATCTATATGACCTGCTCACAGTGACAGCCATAGGACTCCAAATCTATATGACCTGCTCACAGTGATGACCATAGGACTCCAAATCTATATGACTTGCTCACAGTGACAGCCATACGACTCCAAATCTATATGACCTGCTCACAGTGATGACCACACTGTAGGACTCCAAATCTATATGACCTGCTCACAGTGATGACCATAGGACTCCAAATCTATATGACCTGCTCACAGTGACAGCCATAGGACTCCAAATCTATATGACCTGCTCACAGTGACAGCCATAGGACTCCAAATCTATATGACCTGCTCACAGTGATGACCACACTGTAGGACTCCAAATCTACATGACCTGCTCACAGTGACGGCCATAAGACTCCAAATCTATATGACCTGCTCACAGTGACGGCCATAGGACTCCAAATCTTCAAGTACATGACCTGCTCACAATGACGGGCATTGGACTTCAAGGCTGACTATAGCTGAACCTTTGGACAGAGAGCGCTGAGCAGCAGGCATACTATACATGCTCTATTCTACCTTTCTGATAGCACAAGATGCCACTCCCAACTTTTGGCTTCTGGGTCATTCCGTGTCAAATCACCCAGTAGCTGGCAGGTCACCCTCTCCCAAAAAATCTGAAAAAAATCACAGGAGTTTGTAGACCAAACCTATGCATACATCTTAAATAGTATATCT
Organism: Alosa sapidissima; assembly: GCF_018492685.1. NCBI lineage: Eukaryota > Metazoa > Chordata > Actinopteri > Clupeiformes > Clupeidae > Alosa > Alosa sapidissima. The sequence continues at coordinate 7,178,152 of NC_055966.1, forward strand.
GTATCACTAATGGTTCCAAAACTACAGCCCTTTGAAGTTTCAAGTCATTTTAAGCATTGTGGTGAACAATCCTTTTTGTTCAACTTCCAACATTATTGGCTCTTTTGGTATTTCACACACATTAGTGAAACTATGTGAATAGAAGTACATTTTCCTGTTGAATTAAACAATCCAATCAAATCAGGTGTATCTTATGTAATTCTCTGCAAAGCTCTGAAAATGGCTATAAATTCATTATGTGAAAAAACATCACCACCTTTGAGGGCTTGTCATTCAAAAAGTATGTGACACAAATTCATCAGATTTTTTTCCCACTCATGTATGGATTATAAGGTCCTGTCCATGCATTAACTTTGGTTGTTAACATTATCATATTGTCAGAGCATTTTTATTAAATTGGGCTTGATTTTCAAAAAGCCCGTTTTCATCTTCTAATTTCACCACGTGGACAGTTAACAGGATTTTTTAAAATTTTACCATATATCATTCTGTATGTGAGGATCATCTGCCCAAAATGTGGGCTTGTTGCTGAGTTTCTTCATTGAGATAAAATCTTTTACAAATATTGTCTATAAATCCACTGAATTTGTACTTTATCTGCAGTACCACTTTGCACCACATGTGGTGCTCTTTTAATACAATGGAAGTCAATGGAAGAGTAAGAGAGTCACTTGTTAACTGTCCACGTGGTGAAATGAGAAGATGAAAACAGTTGCATATGCATGCTGCACGTGAAAATGATCTTCTACCTCCATTGGCCGCATTAGCCAATGAAAAAAAATACACAGAAAAACAAGCGAATCAGAAAGAGCATAACAGATTGCATAACAGATAGAATTGATATTACTGAATGTCTTCATGTGGGTGTGCTACTTAGTACATCATACACCTTACCACAGTCACTAAAATATTTTTGTTTCCATTGTGCCAGTACAGTTTTGTGTGAGATAGTGAATGTCCTGTGTACTATTAGTATCTTGTAACTTGACAGTTAAGTAACAGAATACTTCATGAAAAGTATGAGTATTGATACAAGCACTTCGGATACACCATGGGCATGAGGGCCTGCTACCTCTACTCCCGTCAAGCCTGTTCATCCAAGGCCAGCTAGAAGACCTCAGGTTGATCAAGAGGAGGAGGAGGATGAAAGCGACATCTCCACAATAACACCTGATGGCTCCACCTATGACCCAGCGCAATCAAAGAGCAATGTAATAGAATCATCACAGCCAACAAATGTCTTTTGTGTGTTGTCCCTTCGGATCCCCAGGACAACACAAGCCGAAACAACAACTCAGACCTTTTTCCCTAAATAATCCCAGCACCATCTTACAAAGGATCTGTAGGCCAGATGTCTGCATCGTCTGGCAAAAAGAGGACATTGTTAATTCTGTACATAGTTTGGATGTTCTTGTTTTGTGTTTGCATTATTTATAGACAGCAATATTACTGTTTATTATACGACTCTTCACAATGCTAGTAGAACACTCCATTGACTTGAATGGGATTTCCCAACATTCTACGGTAAAATAAATTCATGTAATTATCGCTGCAAACATATAATTACCGCTGTCAATGGCAACGGGTTTTGTGCTGCTGATCATATCACTCCGCAAGTATTCCGGTCACTTCTTGCATTGAAACTTCATTCAAAAGGGAAAGCAGACAGTTGATCAGCTGCGTTCTAAAGAATGTTTGATTCAAGTTCAGCGTGTGTTGCGAACTACAGTATTTGTTTCTCAGCAAAAGCCACGACAAAACGGTAACGGCAAATAAGTGTAAAGAGACATATCGTGGAGTTTATTTTTTTGTTTTGGCAAGTAGCCGTATAATAAGCGGGATAATGTATAGAACGCCGGTCATTATGGGAAAATAGGTCCCTTCAGGGCGAAACAAGACCCCTCCTCTGGCGCGTCGGGGTCCGGTTCGCCCTGTCGGGACTTATTTTCCCCATAATGACCGGCGTTCTATACATTATCCCTTACTTGATGGACGCTGAACATCAGATCACACACACAGAAAGACAGACAAGCAGACTCATGGCTGAAGAGATAAGATAGGCAGACAAACAGGTAGATACATCTTTTAGTAAATAATATCAATTGATTTAGTTTATTATCACTAATGAGTTTTGCCTTTATTTTGAATGGAATCAGAACTTATTTTTTATCATTTAATACATTTTGTTTGCACATTTTGCATGATTATTTACTAAACAGGATATACTATCAGCTGCTTTATGCTTAAAACATATTGGGTTTACTCTTTGTTTGAAGTCCAGCAGATGTGGGTTTTACCTATTTAACTCAGACATGCTGTTGCCCTCTATCCACTCCCTGCCATTCTGACTGGATTTGGAGGAAGCGAAGGTAACCGCCCACACCTGGCCTGTCTGTCTAGATTAAACGTCCACACAGCAGTCTGGGAGCAGCAGAGCGTTCTCTGTGTTTCTGTGCCTCTCTCCCACGCTTCAGCTCTCTCCATCTCAGGTACCTGCCCATCCCCTGATGGGCTGCATATGTATTGCATGAGAAAAGCACATCAACAACATCTGCTACACATTTTGATAAAAAAAAAACGACTCCCGCCCTCCTCAGATGCAGGATTGCAGTCACATGACTGCTTTTGTTTAATCGGAGACCAATTGTCCAGTCAAGTGGATGATGATGATGTCTTGAAAATACACATTTTCACTGTGACAAAACGCTCCCAATACTGGGCTGATGACCATGCCAAGCAGGATCTTGCAGGACCCTTCAGGACACCAAACACACATCACAGAATCCTTCACTCAGTCCACACAAGTACTGGCACCTTTAAAACACATATCCGCTCCTCACACCCCCTCTCCCCACACCTCCTCTCCTCTGCCCTCCTCTGAGGTGCAGCTGTCTCAGGTCACATGACCGTTGCTAATGGACTGAGCACGCTCCAGTGAGAGACCTGTCGGTTTCATCAGGGCCAGGCTCTTTAACATGCAGACAAGCCGCTGCTCAGGATTGCCTTCAATTACTTCACCACATCACACGACATACTGTAGCAAGCCCTGCCTTCATAGTGCCTTCCTGCTGCCTGCTGCTGAGACAGAGAAATGCATAGACAAACACACAGACAGACAGATATACACACAGGCAGACCATATAGACACACATTCACACAGATGAATAGACACACAAGCATTCACATGCACACATACATACCTACAGTACATGGTCTATAGAGAAAGACAGATACACCCACAGACACATGCACAGAAACAAATAAAGCCCAAATACCCCACACATACCACACATAAACCCAAATACCCCACACATTCCACAAATAAACCCAAATACCCCACACATACCACAAATAAACCCAAATACCCCACAAATACCACAAATAAACCCAAACACCCCACACATACCACACATGAAACCAGAAACCCATGTACACATACTGTATAAACATACTCGAGCGGAGACACACACACCAAAACAGATGCACACATCAGCACGCTAGAGAGATGACAGCATGTACTTCATCGGAGATTGTGACCGTTTGCCTGTCCAACACACTAAACGCCTCGAGACGCCTCGAGACGCCTCGAGTTTAACACGCAGTCTGCAACTCCAGAGATGACCCTTGCTTCTGCCTCACTCGTTAAGTAGTAAGAGTGACCGCTCGAGCGCAGAGCACCCGGCCGTTCACACAGTGACAGACGGCTTCACCTCACACAGACCTCAGACCAGCCAGTCTGAAATCCTGCATCACTCAGGGACCACCATTTGGAGTCAAGCGACGGTCCCCTGTCTCTCACCCTCACATAAATCATTCATTGTTAACACACTATGTGCCTGCATGCATGTGACTTTCCACAACTCATCTTGCAGTGAGTGGACACTCAGGTGGGGATGAAGTGAGCATAAGCAAGGCTGACATTCCCGACTGCGTCCCCTGAGAGGCCCTGAGGCGGGAGAGTGGGGTCATCTGTGGCGCCAAGACCCAAAAGGTCTCGTCCACAGAGTTAGAGTACGCTGAATATAAGGCTTCATTTGGTGCACAAACCTGAACGCACTCAACTGCACAAACTCCCTGCTCCCATCGGCCCCCATTGAATAATTAACCTCCATTTAATGATTTACACAGAACATTAGAATAATGATGAGCAGGAACGCTCATACGACAGGTTCTAATGACCTGTGGCCTTGTTAAAGCCAGAGCACTGCAGCATTCAGATCTACCCAGATAGGAGATGCCTGGGGAACAGCTATGATTTGGACGGGGCCCTCCACTGGCCAGGGTCCAGCAGCGGATCAGAGGCGGATCTGATTCACTTACCTTTTGGCTCACCGGCCCCACCAGGCAGACACCAGGCAAGACAAGACAAAGAAAACAGAATTAGCTGCCTCAAACAACACCTTGATGAGCCCCCTGGATCAATAAGCCATTAAAAGCTGTCTGTCTGAGCGACTCTGAGCTTTTGTAGAGGGGCGGCAGGAAGGCATGGCCCTGAAGGTACCCACGGCGTTTCCTCACGCTCCCTCCTCTTCCTCGGGTAGCCAGAGTGCGTCCTCATCTCTCATTCTCACCCATCTTAGACGCCCGCAGCATGTCTTCATCACATGGGCAGCCGTGGCCTTATGGTTAGCACTTCGGACCTGTAACCGGAGGGTTGCCAGTTCGAACCCCGACCAGTAGGCATGGCTGAAGTGCCCTTGAGCAAGGCACCTAACCCCTCACTGTTCCCCGAGCGCCGCTGTTGATGCAGGCAGCTCACTGCGCCGGGATTAGTGTGTGCTTCACCTCACTGTGTGTACACTGTGTGCTGTGCGTGTTTCACTAATTCACGGATTGGGATAAATGCAGAGACCAAATTTCCCTCACGGGATCAAAAGAGTACTGTATATATACTTATACTTATATTATACATGCCTTCCTATTCCTGGGCGGCCATTTTGATTAGGTCTCCCTCAGAATTGAGATGCCGCAGGTGTGTGCCCGCACGGGTCCCCAAAGGATCCATTTTTTACAAGGTGAAAGACATAAATCTGCGACAGCAGCGCACACAGCCCTCTGCCCTACCTGAAGTCTTTTCTTGGCTTATTGACTTCTCTGCCCTTCAGTGCTGAGTGATTTCTGACATCCCATTAATATGGTGATACCCAGAGATCCTTGGCTCTGACCCACCATCTCCTGCACATGTCAGCAGCGGCATTCCCCCCCCCCCCCCCCACATAAAGCCAAACCCACACACCCATATTCATGCTGATATTTCAATGCAGGATTTTGTCAAAAGGACAAATCAGGGAGTGTTATCAGAATGTGGGTACGCATTGTGACTAGAGTGGCACAGATTCATTTGCACGATACCCACTGGGAGAAGACTCATGACAATGTGCGCTGCTGTTCCCTAGGAAACCGCCACTTTCATTTCCATTGCTCGCACGGCCGGGCTCTCTCACCGTCGGTACGGCAGCAGCAGCGCAGCAGACAGGAGAAGGCAGAGATAAGAAACATGCTTGCACTCACACTCACACACCGTCATGCACATGCACACACACACACACACACACACACACACACACACACACACACACACGCACCCTCACTCTGCCATCATCAATCCCTGCCGCACATCGCCAGAGTCATTTCGCTTAAGTGGAGAGCCAGTTCTGTGCATATTCTGGTAATTGGGCCAAACACGCCCGCGTGCATCCCAAGCCACTGCAGGCGAAGTGCTGGAATCAAACGCCTTTTGATTTGGCATTTATCAGCCTGCGTGCATCTGCGTTGGCCTGCTCCTCGCTCCTTTCCCACCTGAATTATTAGCCGTTTGATCCAACTCCGGCAGGCGCCGAGCCATGGCAGATTCATGTTGTATTCACACACACAGACACACACAGACACACACACACACACAGGCTCTGTAAGGCGAATTCAGCTAGAGGTACAAACATGTCACTCTGCTCAAGTCACCATTTATGCCTCAAACTGCAGAGAAAACCGACTTGTGAAGACTGAGCATAGGGAGGAAACATCAACACCAGGCCATTAGGGAAAGGTCAAAATGCTCATCAATAATGAATATCCACACATCGAGGCAGACACTACACCACAAGAAACACCTTAGACCAGACAACTATGAGCAACTGCAAAGAAACTAAATTACAACATTGTGTCAACGAGTATGTGGTGGCACAGCACTAATGTCCACCATGTCAAGAGAGACAAAATAATGTCTGTTTTTGTGAAATGACAACATGGAGGCTGGAATCCTCCCTGAATATGGTAGGGAATATTAAAGAGGCATGTGGATTAAAAAACAGTAGCATTTTAATTCTGACCTTTTCTGAGAGAAAGGACGGAGTCAAGGCCCTTCTTGGATTCGTAAAGGCAAATAGTGTTTGGATGAAGGTCAAGTTTGATTGAGAGTGGATTTTATTCATTCGGACGGGCAGTAAGGTCCACTTCACACACACAGGCACACACACACAGGCACACACACACAGGCACACACACACACACACACACACACCATGAGCAGAACTCCTTAAATCTCTGAACACCTGTGAGGCTTACAGCAAATAGAAATTGTGCAAAAAGAATCAACTCCTGATGACACATTTTCTGGCTAGAACATTTTGAAGACCTTTTTGATCCGAGATGGGGTGTTCATATACACTACACAGCATGAAGTTAAGGCAACAGAACAAGTCCAACACACACTATAAAGGCACTGCTTCAGATGACACCTTCCACCATAGCACAGACTAGGATAGACCCAAACATAACGCAACACACACTTCATTTCATCTACAATTACTGTCTCAACAACAAAGCAACTCCCCTCTGATCATCTCTTCACAGCTTCTAAGGTGTGTGTGGTGTGTGTGTGTGTGTGTGTGTGCCCATCCTAAGCACAAGGGTCAGAATGGGAGTGCCACTCTCGGACGATAATGGCAGGCTTTATGAAGGTGAGTCAATAGCATGGCCCCACAACTCCTCTGCAAACACTGATGCAGCAACACACCTCTCAGCTATCTCACAGAGGGAGAGAGAGAGGAGGGGGAGAGGAAGAGAGAGAGAGAGAGAGAGAGAGAGAGAGAGAGAGAGAGAGAGAGAGAGAGGCAACAGAGGCCATTTGCTCAGCCCCCTTAGGTGCAATGCAAACATCAGCAGGTCAGCTCTTAGTAACTATGGCAGCACACGTGATGCATGAGAATCACAACTCAAGTAAAGCAGAGCCAGTGGACCATCACAGTACTGTATGTGGTGTGTGTGTGTGTGTGTGTGTGTGTGTGTGAAAGTTTGGTGTGTGTGTGTGTAAAAGAGGCTGGTACTTAAAAGCCACTGCAACTCCAATAGGAGTGGGTAAACGTCATAACACAGTAGTCTAGTGTTAACTGCCAGACTATAATTACACATCTCTGGCCAGAGTGACAGTTGGGGTTGTGGTTAGTACACAAGCATGTCGTCCGTTATCAGCTCTTTGCAGGTGCTGCACACGGTTTAGCTTACTGATAATTAGCACGTCACGCTGTGCCCAATGGTAGGTGATAACAGTGCAAGAGGCACTCTGTATTACACGCTGTCATTTGGTGTTGGCTGGCAGACTTGGAGGAGTTCTAACCAGGTTGCATTTTTGAGTTTGTGTTGTGAGTGAGGCAGGCTGACTGACAGGCATTCTCCATCTGTCTGGCCATATGGCGTCTGTTCATTATGGTGACACTCTGTCAAGGGCTCAGAAGCAGCGGAGCACATTGCTGATATTTTTGTTCCCATTCTGTCTCTGGTAGTCCATCACTGCACATGCTATATAACGCTGCCTTCTTTCTGTCTCTCTTACTCTTTTCTTTCCTTGGGTTCTCAGTAAATCTCTCTCTCTCTCTCTCTCTCTCTCTCTCTCTCTCTCTCTCGAATCAAAACAAGTCAAATAATGCTTTATTGGCATGAATGAATGAAGTCTCCTGCCAAAGCTTCAAGTTTGAGACTATAGACCCTTTCAAGAGCGTTCCATTATCAGCATCATAGTTGGCCCCACAAGACTTCCTTTTTAACATTCCATATGTTATCTTAATGCAGAGGAAGTAGATTGGGGCCCAAATAGAACATTCAAGCATTGTTTTTGTTTTTATTGTTGAAAGGGTCTATATGGAGTACACATTATAATATAGATTTAACATGCATGTTTTGCTAAGATGCAGCCTCTCTCTCCTTCCTCTCTCCACCTCTCCCGCCCCCACTTCACCCTCCTCTCTCTCTGCGCTCGCTACTTGACAGCCTCCCTTCCTCCTTACCAGCCTCTCTCCAGCCCTCAGCACCCATGATGGCACTGATAATTAGGCACGGGGACGAGAGGAGAGGAGAGGAGAGGAGAGGAATGGATGATTGGAGAGTGGGCAGAGGCCGAGAGAGAGCCAGCACTTGACAGCAGGCCCAGGGATAATGAAGAGATTGTTTTTGGAGGAGGAGGAGGGAGGAAGGCAGTGTCTGCAAGAGAAGGGGTGTGTTGAGGGGGGGGGGGGGGGTTATTTTCAGATGACGGACCGCAGCTAGGTCCCGGTGCGACGCGCGTTCCTCGGATATGCACCAATTACTGGCCTCCGCTCCCCCACAGCGGAGAGGAGTGAGTTCCCCGACCGCCCCACTTCAGGCTAATTTAATAGCCGGGGGAGCTCAGAGAGCCAAGGCTGCCCAGCTCAGGCCAGACAGCGCGGGGCGCGGTGGCAGCCGTGCTAACCGGAGCTGACAGTTTCTCATTTCACCAATTTGGTTAGAACAAAGTGGAGGTGTCTGCTTTACGGAGAAGCAATCCAAGAAGGCTCTATATTACACACACACACACACGCACAAGGCACACCTGGGATTGAGGTCTTTGAAAGGAACCCAAAAATGAAGCCTTGTCTTATAAAAATGCTATAAAAACCAAGAAAAATATTTTAGGATATGCTTGGTCTAATTTCGAAACTGGGACACCACTTTGAAGCACCAGTAAATCAAATTTAGCTCTTTCGGAAATCAGCCGTGGCACCTTTCAGACATCAGTGAAGAGGGTGTTTGGTTCTATTTTGGTAGCACTTCCTATATGAAATGAGGCCTTCCCATGGCAGCACAGGTCTCTGTGGATTGGTGTCGTGATGAGGTTGGGGTGTGGTCAGGCTCCTGTGTTACACCACATCTCTGGACAGACAAAAGCTGACACAGCCTCCAGTTTGTCTCGCATGGACTCCTTCTCCTTGTCTCACATTTCCTTCTGTCATTCTTTCTCTCTCACCAATCTTTTCTCCATCGTTCTCTGTCCATCCATCTTCCCCTCCTCTCTTCCAGTCTTCTCTTTCTCTCTCGAAAAAGGACTTGATAGGTTGATATGTCTTTATTGGAAATTCTAATTCATCATGAGGATTTGGATAATCTAATGCAGTATGTGCTTGCAGTTGCAGCTTGCAGAAGTTTGAAAACTGGTTCAATTAACTAGTGTTTTTAAATTCTTCTCTCTCTGTTTCCCTCTCTCTCCCACCGTCCCCCCCCCCTCTCTCTCTCTCTCTTTCCCTCGGTCTCCCTCCATCTCTGTCTTCCTCTCTCTGAAGTTTGTCGTTGTCTGTTTCACACTCAGCAGCCCCCCCCCCCCCCCCCCCCCCCCCAGTGACTGGACCAGGGTTCTGAGTGTCCTTGAGCGCTGCTCAGGCCCCTGTCAGACGCACGGCTCTGAGAGGGATCTTTCTCAGATTAGTGCTGATCCTTCACGCATGGCGTCTCGGGTCGTGGGAGGAAAGATGGCCACCACGCACGTGCTCCCCAGACTCCCCTTGCATCGATGAACACAAACGACTGGCTTCTGGTGGACTGATGTGCAGCTGCCTTTTATCATGCATGCACACTGGTCTGCTACGGCTGCTTTGATATGCAAGTGTTTGTTCAGTGTGTGTGTGTGTGTGTGTGTGTGTGTATATCTGTATCTGTGTCCGTATGTGTGTGTGTGTGTGTGTGTGTGTGTGTGTGTGTGTGTGTGTGTGTGAAATGTAAACCAAAGACAATCACAAATGATCAAACAAGCTCACATGCATCCCATCATGCTTTGAGTGGAGACAGACTGAGAGTCTTTAAAATGGCTAAACACTTTGTTGTTCCATTTCCAATTTAATCAGAGACACAGTGAGTAGAACACTCATTTGATTTATTTTGAACTCATTAGGAGAATGCCACTCTTTACTATTCTATTCCATGTTGTTGATGAGATTCTGTGATTCTGTAGGATGTTCATAGAGCTCTACAGCTGCTCTGTATGCTGTGGAATCTCTCCCAGACTAAAATGGATCTGGCACTGGTTCCCCAACCTGGTGCCAGTCCTGACCCAGAGGCTTCGTCCATCTGGACTGGCACCACAGCAGGCTCCTCAGAAACCTCTTTAACCTTAGCCTCTGGGTAGCACAGAACAGAGTTCTAGACTTGCTCTTGGCTGTACTTTTGAAGGCATTACAGGCTCAATGTATCTGTTTTGAGCCAGAAGAGGAGGAGAGAGAGAGAGAGAGAGAGAGAGAGAGATGGATAGACAAAGAGTGAAAGAAAGAGGTAGACCTGAGGCAAAGAGCAAAAAAGATAGGGAGATGAGAGAGGAAGGGAAAGAGAGGGTGAGAAAAGAAAGGGAGAGAAAGAGAGAGATGGCTAAAGTGGGAGAAACACCAGAGGCCTCAGAGATAGCACTGTCCACAGTGTGCCTACACACACTGCTAAACTAAACAAACTAAACCAAATCACTTGACTGAAGAGCAACCACATAACCATCACCTACATAACACCCCAACTACCCAGCACTACAATATATACAACCCCAGGCAGAAATTATGGAATCATCACTCTTGGAAGATGTCTAAATTGCCTTAAATTACTACATTTTTGCTAATTTCTTAAGCTGTGCTTCACAAAGCTAGAACGGTCATCTGTTACAGAAAAATAGTTTTGAGGAACTTCTGTGATTTGTTTTCTAAAAAATAAAACAGCTGAATGAGCTGAATGAGCGGTGATTAAATCATGTTTGCCAGGGGTTATACAAAGCTGGTATAAAGATTGCTACTTATAAATCAAAACATAAAATAATTACTAAGAATTATGAATATACATATCTATTCTTTTTGTATTGTACTTGTTGTGTTTGTCTATTCTGTTTAATTTTTGCCAGGCTTTTAATCATAACCAATCAAACCACAATGAACTATTCCTGGAGGTAAATATATATCCCATCTGATTTAGTTCCATTCCTTTTATCATCATCATCATCATCATTCATCATGCACTATGTGAGAGACAGACATACCATACCATACTGTTTTTATTAGGGGTCCGAGCTGCGTAGCTGCAGGACCCCTATTGTTTCTGTACCGTTCATTTTTGGCCAAAATTCTGTAAAAGTCATACTGCTGCCTAAACCGTAACTCCAAAACTCTTCAAATTTTCAGGTATGGTTACCAGTACCCCCCTCTGCCCATAACCCAAAATTTGGGGTACTGCACCCAAAGGTGGCGCTGTTGGAAAAAAAAGTTAATTATGCTAATTTCTCCTTACCAGATTGACCTAGACTCAAAATTCTTTCATAATATTAATCTCTAAACTCAGATGCATCTTTTTGGCCCTGGTCTTATGGTCTAAAAATGTTTATTTTTGACACAATTTCATGGAAAAGCCAAACATTATAAAAAGTTTCACACTCTTCAAAAATAATCAAATCTTCACCAAAATTCTCACAGACAATGTTTAGACCAAGCCTCACAAAAGTTATGGATCAGAATTTTGATATTTTGTTCCATTTCAGAGATATAGGCTAATAAAGTTAGACCACTTAGGCCATTTTTCCTAGATCACCTATATTCCTATAAACCGTAAGTCCTAGAAACTAAACATTTTCAAGTATTGTTACCAGTACCCCCCACTACCCATAACCCAAAATTTGGGGTACTGCACCCAAAGGTGGCGCTCTTGTCAAAAATGCTTATTTCTCCTTACCAGATTGACCTAGACTCAAAATTCTTTCATGATATTAATCTCTACATTCAGATGCATCTTTTTCACCCTGGTCTTATGCTCTAAAAATGTTTACTTTTGCCACAATTTCAGAGAAAAGCCAAACATCATAAAAAGTTTCACATACTTCAAAAATTATCAAATCTTCACCAAAATTCTCACAGACAATGTTTAGACAAAGCCTCACAAAAGTTATCAAAATAATTTGGATATGTTTTTCCATTTCAGAGATATAGACCAATAAAGTTCGACCACTCAGCCCATTTCTCCTATATCACCTATATTCCTATATGAGTAATTTTTTTTCCTTGGTGAACAACCATACAACCATCATTATGTGGATACCATTAACAGTGCACATTTTCAGATCTGTACTCTTTTTTATAAAGCCCTTAATTCTATTGTCAAATGTATGCTAGGAATTTTCTTGATGTTGTGTGTTTGCCAACACACCTTTTCACCATGTGAATGTGACTGCCAAATATGTAGGATTGTCAGTGGCTCAGTGGGATAATGCCTAGTGCTGATGTTTGTTAGGTTGAGAGTTCGAATCCCTGGTAGTGCTTTAGGCTCTAGCTCGAATACTATTGGTTATTGAAGATTCACACCATTGAACAGCACCTGAATGAAATCAGGCAATCAACATACACAGTCATTAGTTGCCAAGAATCAGAACGCCGAGACACTCTGACATTTAGGGGAACTTCTTTGTTCACTATTTTTCCTTCATCATTAAGTCTATCATATTTAAATTTCATCCATTAGTGTTCTTCTCTACAAATGTCTAATTGCCCCAGAATTTCAAAAAGATTTCAGGTGTACTGTTTTAGGAAAGCCCTTCATTTTATTGTCAAATGTATGCTTGGAGTTTTTCTTGTGTGTTTACCAACACACATTTTCACCATTTGAATGTGACTGCCCAATGTGTATCATTGTTAGTGGCTCAGTGGGATAATGCCTTGTACTGGTGTTTCTTAGGTTGAGTGTTCGAATCCCCATTAGAACTTCAGGATCAAGCTGCACATGCTATTGGTTATTGAAGATTCACACCATTGAACAGCACCTGAATGACATCAGGCAATCAACATACACAGTCATTAGTTGCCAAGAATCAGAACGCCGAGACACTCTGACATTTAGGGCAACTTCTTTGTTCATTATTTTTCCTTCATCGTTAAGTCTATCATATTTATATTTCATCCATTAGTGTTCTTCTCTACAAATGTCTAATTGCCCCAGAATTTCAAAAAGATTTCAGGTGTACTCTTTTAGGAAAGCCCTTCATTTTATTGTCAAATGTATGCTTGGAGTTTTTCTTGTGTGTTTACCAACACACATTTTCACCATTTGAATGTGACTGCCCAATGTGTATGATTGTTAGTGGCTCAGTGGGATAATGCCTTGTACTGGTGTTTCTTAGGTTGAGTGTTCGAATCCCCATTAGAACTTCAGGATCAAGCTGCACATGCTATTGGTTACTGAAGATTGAACAGCACCTGAATGACATCAGGCAATCAACATACACAGTCATTAGTTGCCAAGAATCAGAACGCCGAGACATTCTGACATTTAGGGGAACTTCTTTGTTCATTATTTTTCCTTCATCATTAAGTCTATCATATTTATATTTCATCCATTAGTGTTCTTCTCTACAAATGTCTAATTGCCCCAGAATTTCAAAAAGATTTCAGGTGTACTCTTTTAGGAAAGCCCTTCATTTTATTGTCAAATGTATGCTTGGAGTTTTTCTTGTGTGTTTACCAACACACATTTTCACATGTGAATGTGACTGCCCAATGTGTGTGATTGTTAGTGGCTCAGTGGGATAATGCCTTGTACTGGTGTTTCTTAGGTTGAGTGTTCGAATCCCCGTTAGAACTTCAGGATCAAGCTGCACATGCTATTGGTTACTGAAGATTCACACCATTGAACAGCACCTGAATGACATCAGGCAATCAACATACACAGTCATTAGTTGCCAAGAATCAGAACGCCGAGACACTCTGACATTTAGGGCAACTTCTTTGTTCATTATTTTTCCTTCATCATTAAGTCTATCATATTTATATTTCATCCATTAGTGTTCTTCTCTACAAATGTCTAATTGCCCCAGAATTTCAAAAAGATTTCAGGTGTACTCTTTTAGGAAAGCCCTTCATTTTATTGTCAAATGTATGCTTGGAGTTTTTCTTGTGTGTTTACCAACACACATTTTCACCATTTGAATGTGACTGCCCAATGTGTATGATTGTTAGTGGCTCAGTGGGATAATGCCTTGTACTGGTGTTTCTTAGGTTGAGTGTTCGAATCCCCATTAGAACTTCAGGATCAAGCTGCACATGCTATTGGTTACTGAAGATTGAACAGCACCTGAATGACATCAGGCAATCAACATACACAGTCATTAGTTGCCAAGAGTCAGAACGCCGAGACACTCTGACATTTAGGGCAACTTCTTTGTTCATTATTTTTCCTTCATCATTAAATCTATCATATTTATATTTCATCCATTAGTGTTCTTCTCTACAAATGTCTAATTGCCCCAGAATTTCAAAAAGATTTCAGGTGTACTCTTTTAGGAAAGCCCTTCATTTTATTGTCAAATGTATGCTTGGAGTTTTTCTTGTGTGTTTACCAACACACATTTTCACCATTTGAATGTGACTGCCCAATGTGTATCATTGTTAGTGGCTCAGTGGGATAATGCCTTGTACTGGTGTTTCTTAGGTTGAGTGCTCGAATCCCCATTAGAACTTCAGGATCAAGCTGCACATGCTATTGGTTATTGAAGATTCACACCATTGAACAGCACCTGAATGACATCAGCCAATCAACATTCACACTCATCAGTTGTCAAGAATCACAATGCCAAGACACTCTATGACATTCAGGGGAACTTCTTTGTTTACTATTTTTCCTTCATCATAAAGTCTATCATATTTATATTTCATCCATTAGTATTCTTCTCTACAAATGTCTTATTGCCCCAGAATTTCAAAAAGTTTTCAGGTGTACTCTTTTAGGAAAGCCCTTCATTTTATTGTCAAATGTATGCTTAGAGTTTTTCTTGTTGTGTGTTTACCAATACACATTTTCACCATGTGAATGTGACTGGCCAACATGTAGGCTTGACAGTGGCTCAGAGAGATAATGCCTTGTACTGGTGATCCTTAGGTTGAGAGTTCAAATCCCACTTGAAGCATTAGTGTTAGAATACTGTTGGGTTGTGGATGTTAGCATACTACAATAGAATGCTGTTGGGTTGTGGAGGTTAACACACTATTACATTACAGCTACTTGTCAATATGGACTTGTAGTGTAACTGTATAATTATAGGCTGTTTTTCTTATTGACTCCGACACAGCTATAGCCTATAATTATTTGTTATTCTTATAATATTTGTCATTTCTTATACATATTTAGTCGGCTCTTCCACTTGACAGAACAACTCTGTATCGGTTAAGGATGTCACGCATGAAACAATGCTGCAGAAACACGAAAATACGACTTTGAGTTTAGTAGACTATCATTTTCAGTTCCTGTTTATCTATTGCACGATGGGTAATAATTTAAAGGAATCGTGTTGCAGTCTTGTAAATAGTGACCCTGCAAGATCCCTAGTCATTGCAAAATCATAGTCTGTGACTTAAAACTCTACTACTTGTCTTTAGATGTGAGAGGGTCTGAGACTGTAGTCTTTCAAAAATCTTTTCCAAATCTTTGCAAATCTTTCCAAAGTCTGTCAGTGTAAGGAGGTGCTGTGGAGAAATTGCTGGATTGTTTGGCTCTGTCACCAAACCACACCCAGTTTACCTGCTGGGAAACCCTGTAGCTCCGGAGCAGGGGCTCAGACCAGGATAAATTGTTTGCTTGCCCTCAGTTCACTCTTTTGTTCATCTCAACCCAGCACTCCAGTGTGTCCTGCTTTGTGTGCGTCTTTGAGTTAACGTAAGTCATCACTTTAATGACCCTCACTATGACTTTTGTGATGTTTATCAGTTTGTAGAGTAGCTCTGCCATCATGTGTATAGTTAAGGTCTTTGTTTGTTGGTTTGGTGTGTTGGAGTCCCATGTGAGAGATGATTAGGTGATGTTGGTTGACTTGGGATGTGAAGTATTGTTTAGTTGTACCTTATATAGCCATATGATTTCAGTTTATTGTTCAAATGTCAATTGGTTTGTTTGTGAGTTGGGATCTGTACTGATTTACCCCATTTCACTGATTACTCCATTTTCTGTTTGTTTCCTCTTTGATGCAGCACACATACAAGTAAAGAACAAAAGAACAGATGAATTGAAACTCAAATAAAGTTCACTTGTGTTGCACCGAAACCTGCCATCTCTGTGTCATCACTTCATACCATTGAGCCTTCTGACCGAGGCTCTGCCTGCTCGCCACACACTCACACTACCTCGACCCACATCGCCCCCTACAGTTCCTTCAGCTGGGTTGTGGAGGTTAGCATACTAGAATAGAATACTGTTAAGAATACTGTTGGGTTGTGGAGGTTAGCACACTATAACGTTACAGCTACTTGACAGGACTTGTCGTGCAAGGCAAGTATAACTGCATAATTATAGGTTGTTCATCTTATTGACTCCAACACAGAACCCACCCCCACCCCCCTTCACCTACCACCACAAATACAATTCAATTCTGTGGGAAACACTGCCTTCCATTAACAGACGCTTCATCTTATCCATGACAAATGCATAGTCCTGTAGAATAGAGTATTGTTAGAATACTATTGAGTTGTGGAGATTAGCGCACTAGAATACTACTGTTAGAATACTGTTGGGTTGTGGAGGTTAGCACACTAGAATAGGGTATTGTTAGAATACTATTAGGTTGTGGAGGTTAGCACACTATAACGTTACAGCACAGGGTAATCCTAATTTTATGCATCAAATTTATTCCAATCCAACTCAAAAGTTTTGAACAACACAAAGTGAAGGTTTTATCCAGATCAAAACCAAGAATAGATTATGTGATCTAATCCAATTTCAGGATCCTTGTTTCCCTTTGAACAAGCCATTTTCAAGATTTGATCCAATCCGATAACCGAAATCCGATCACGTTTCTTTTGAACAATTGGGCCCAAACAATCAAAGCATATGTAAAACTAAAAAGCTATGCTACCTCATGTTCGTTTTGCTCGGACCCCGTAAATCACCGCTTGCGGTTATATTTATATATTGTTTTTAAAATATGTTCTTTTTCTTGTTTGTCCAGCAATTCTATTATGCTTACATTCTTAAATAACAAGCAAAGTTATTGCACTGTTCAATCCCTGCACTGTTCACTTCAAAGCACTACCACCATTGCACACACTCTACCATAGCACCTTGTCATGGTCAATGCCTCACATGGTCAGTCCATACCAGACCTTTGTAATCACTTCACATGCTTTTTCATATTTATTTCTGTGAGTGATTTTTATGTATGTGAGATATATGTGTGTTTGTTGTGTTTAAGCTGTGTATAAGCTACTGGATGCCTACAATTTCCCTCGGGATGAATAAAGTATCTATCTAGCCTGATGGAAAAATCTGCTGGTGGCCTGATTGAGACACGGGTAAGTACTCACAAACTCAAAGTTGCCATCCTGGGGCACTTTCCAGTTGTCCGGGAAGATGATGCCAGTGATGAGGTACGACTCCCGCTTGACCTGGGTGTTCTTGTCCTGGGCCTTGACCTTTGACTCCTGTTTGTCGAAGTAGTCCATGAACGAGGGTCGCAAGGGATGCTGGGAAGTGATGTTTCCTGTGTGTGTGAGAGAGAGAAAAAATAATAAGCGCTTAAACTTCTCCCCAACCTACTGAATCATTGTGAGTGTTACCATGTCAACTAACCTCTTTACAATTTCAGTGACTAAATACATTATTTATATAAGCATCTCTTTCTGTGTCACTCACTCTCTCTATATATATATCTCTCTCTAACACACACATTTGAGATCATTCTAAAAACCAACAGTTGCTAAAATGAATATACACCCACTACATTTCCAAACATCACAAATGATTGGATGGAAATGGCATGGAATCTTGAGAACATACATTTCGGCATACTCTAAGCAGGAAAAAGTTTGCTTGACCTTGACAGATGAGTTAAGAGTTATGAGAGTGGTGTGTGTGTGTGTGTGTGTGTGTGAGTGTGCCTGGAGAATATTATCCCTGGTGGAAGCTCTTCACACAGACGGTTGACTGAGTCCAGCAGCCCACACACAATCCCACACACTACTGCCCACTTATAGGTAGGTACACACACAGCTCCGACCGCCCACAGCCTGTGTGTGTGTGTGTGTGTGTGTAGGTACACACACAGCTCTAACCGCCCACAGCCTGTGTGTGTGTGTGTGTGTTAGAGGGTGGGAGAGCAAGTGAGAGTACATGTATGTAGGTGTATGTGTGAGCACTTAGGAGAAAAAAGATATAGCACGTGTTTATGTGTGCACCTGTGTGTGTGTGTGTGTGTGTGTGTACATGTGTGTGGTAAAGTTAGGTGAGTTGAGGAGAGAGGGTGGGTGAAATATAAGTTCCAGTGTGAACTCCACAACACTTGAAACACTCCACAGAAAAAAGGAAAGCTAAGTTCTCAAAATGAGTGAAACAAGGAAAACATGTTCTTGATAAAAAAAAAACAATCAGAAGGAAGTAGAGCTCACATTTTTCATTCAGATTTTAGTATGATCCATATCATGGAGTAGGACTGTAAAGACCTTTCCCCTCATTAGGAGAGAGACAAAGAATTCCAGTTTAAACTAGAAAACATCCTTCATTGTTTGCCAATAAATGAGACAAATAAAAAATAAAAATTCTGTTGTCTTTTTTTATCTTTGATGTTCTCTGTTGTAAAACTTCCTAGTCTACAAAGACAGCCTACGTAGCTCTTCACAGCAATATCCCATTTGCGGATGCACCCCGTTATCCGGATCCGCTGCAGATTTAATGGGCCCCTGCTAGGCCCCTTCACCAATTTCATGAAAATCTGACAGGTCGTTTTTGTTTAATCCTGCTGTCAGACAGACAGGCAAACTAATAAACAAACCACGAACGAAAACATAACCAACTTTGCGGAGATAATTAGAAAAAAAAGACGAGTCAGTGGACAAACCTCATCCATGCAGTATATATACTGAAACAGGTCTGTACTGGCCTCGGGCCACGTATGTGCCAGCGCTGGGC